>NW_027459607.1:0-259712 GCF_050624435.1 Tenrec ecaudatus
ACAGAGGTTGTGAGGCTAGAGGATGGGCAGAAGGGGATCATACTGAGTCTAACAAGGAAAGAAAAGGAAATGAAGGATATAAGCAATTAAAAGCAAGCGCATAAATAGATACAAATACACAGATGGCCCTTGCAACATTATTCCCAATCTCGCAAACGTGTCAACGGTCTAAATATCCATCAATAGGTGAATGGATAAGTCAAACATGTTGCCTACGGTATATACAATGGACTACTACTCAGCCATAAAGAGAAATGAACTCTTGACACAGGCTACAAGAGGAATGAACCTCATAAGCATTATGCTGAGTGAAATAAATCAGCTTCAAAAAGGACACATTTTGCTTAATTCCACTTACAAAAAATATCTAGGCTAGGAAAATGAATAGAGACAAACATCTCCCAATTGTTTCCAGGGATAGGTAGGAAGGTAAGTATGGTTGTTACATAATGCCATGTCAATTGGACAAATAAGTGAGGTGGAGTCTTTCTTATACCTATATGAGTGTCCTTGGATTTATTTCTCTAGTCAACCCAGCCTAACCCAGTAGGGCCTGGAGGGGAAGTGCCATCCCTGAGACGATACTGAGCTTCCATAAGGGTGATGACATAATTTTGGAATGGGTAAGGATGATATATGAACAACATGCAGAATGCCACTTAATTATAATCTTGTAGAGCGTGGAAGTGACGAATGTTTTGATGCATGTATATTTAGTATGATTTTTAAAGAGTGTACGCAAAAGAGCAATATGGCAAGTCTGTGTTGCCATTTGCTGTTGCTCAGCTAAAAGCGATTCGGGCCTGTGTAGTTCAAAGGGAACCACAGAGGCTCAGGAGGAAAGCTGGTACCATCTCCAACTGAGACTTGTCTGACCAAATGCAGAGTCTCCCTTCAAGTAACTGACAGGTCAGAGGCAGCTCATCTCTGCTGCAGAAGCAATGATTTGTCTCAATTCCCAGACCACTGTCACAGCCATGTCTTGTTGCTCTCGGTGCCCCCCTTCCCCACCACAATAAGTCACTAGAAAGCCATGCTTCATTTAAAAACAAACAAATAAAACCCTTCTGCCTCCATCCTGGCACTGTTTCAGCTTATTTAGCATCATAACATATGTCATCTGTTTCCCTAAACAATCTAACATGGACATGGCACGATGGGACTGATGAGTTAGGCAAATGAGAACCAGCCTGCCCTCTGAACACACACGATGGCATTTGACTTGCTGTCAGTAGATGCTGTCGCGTTTCTTCTCCTCTTTCATGGAAAATAAATACAGAAAAGAATGAGGACATGAAAAGGGCTGCAAGATGTTTAGCTCTGGTCTTTCTAGAAAGTGTAGAAAAAAAGTATGTGACCCCTGCCTGCCTTTAGATGCCCCACTCCTCTGGCAAACAAGGATTGCACAATGACCATGGACAAGACATCTGGATCTGGGGGGAGGATATAACAATTGCCCCCACCAGCAAAGAGTTTCCAGATTTACGGGACTACACAGGCCAGGGAGCAGCTCATAAAAAGAACAAGAAGAATCACAAAGGAGGGTGTGCTCCTGCACCACTTCGTCCAGCTGCAGGCACATGAAGGCAAAGTTTCTTTTGCTTTCAGTCAAGTTTATGATTTCCGCTGCATCCCTTACCAACACCTTCACGAAGATCTATGTTCTTGGGTTGTTTCGCTCCAGGGCGGACATCTCCTTGGTAAAGCTTTTTGGACAGCTCATGGTCCAAGAATTCCACCTATATGTTTTGAAAGGGGCCACGTTAAAACCCCTGGCTCAGACTTTCAGGACTGGGCACAATACAGCAAACCCACCATGGGGACAGCAGGATTTGGTAACACTCTCATCTCCATCACAACCTGGACCTGGCAAAGCTATTTTCTTCCACTCACCATCTTTCAATCAATATTTACTCAGCTGTTAGTTGCTCCCCAGGCTCAGCATCAGAAAAGTGTTCAAACGTTACCGAATTGTCCATCTAATGGTAGAGGTCTGTGCAAGGGATATGAGAGCAAGAGGCTCAGAGATGATCAGTGGGTAACGAGAGAGGGATTCACTTTTATCATTTGTAGAAAGCCCCTGAGGCTTAGTCACATTGGCAGACTTTCCCTGGAGCAAGCAAATAAAGCTGCTCCCGGCTCAGCTCCATTCCTGATCTGGTCTTGCCATGAGACTATCCAGGCTTTGTCCCAACCCCACGTTCTGGAAACCACGAGTGGAAGGAGGTGAATCTTGGGGATACCATGGAAAAGAATGGGCATTGCACAACACTTCATTGTACTCATATGGAGCTTATGCAAAGGCCAAGAGATAGAACCAGGTGAGACTGTGAACAGGACAAGGTGATACTGCATGGTTTAAAATCAGAAAAGGTGTGCATCAGGGTTGTATCCTTTCACTGTTCTTATTCCATCTGTATGCTGAGCAATTTATACAAGAAGCTGGTCTCTGTGAAAAAGAACATGGCATCAGGATTAGACGAAGACCCATGTAATGTCATTGGGAACATTTTCTCACTAAAAATTTTAGGTCATGGCATCAAAAAAGTGTCATTTTAACCTAAATGGGTTTTTAGACCAGTGAAATAACAGCGAGAGTGAGTCAGCATTGTGCACAGAATTGAGCGATACTGGTTCTTTGGGAAATTCATAATCCAACACTGACACTGCTGAGTTAAAGGATGACAGTGAGGAAGATTCTACACCTGAGCTCTGTGATGGGCCAACGTGGTGCTCTACTCTCTTCAGGAATGGATGAGCCAGCTCCACCAAGATTCCCCTTTACTGGAGCACCTGCTATGTATGTAGACGTTGAACACAAGAACGCTTTGGCGTTCCTACAATGATTTCTGACCGATGAGGTCATCGAAAAAATGATTATGATAGCCCGGAGGTTTACTTTCAGGTTTTAACCCCTCTTCAGTTAATTTCTGTGCATGGGGGAAGGTTTGGGGCTTGCTTCATTTTCCTACATACGGTATCTCAGTTTGTCCAACACCATTTGTTGAGCAAGCAGAATTTGTCCCTTTGGATATTTCTGTGTCCTTTTTCGAAGGCTAGGTTCCTGTTGACTGGTGAATATATGTGTAGCTTTTCTGTTCGAATCCATTGATCTATATACCTCTCAGTGTACCAATACACTGCTCTCCCTTAGGGAAAAACAACAACAAAAGTTGTATGAGCCCCTATATAATGATTTTTTTTAATGGACGATGAACTATTTTCCAGGCCAGCACTATCCTATGTTTGAGCACATTGCTGCAGCCACTGTGTCAAACCATCATGCCTTATAGCCTGCGGTACTCATGTTCAGGTATAGTGTTCTGCCATTCACAAGGTTCACACTGGCCAGTTCTTTCAGAAGTGGAAGACCAGGTCCTCCTCCCTCGTCTCTGTCTGGAAACTGCTGAAGTCTACCTGCAGTGAGTGACCCAGCAGGCATTTGAACTACTGGCTGCAAAATTTCCACCATTACAGCCAAATGCAGGCCACCACAGTACAACAGACAGTAACAGCATCTTAACACCACACAAAGGCTCCTCCCTGGGGAGACCACGTGTTCAGGCAATTGCTGCTGTTACACATGTAAGTGGGGGCTACATGAAGTCGCACCATCTCCTGTGGCCCTTCCAGGAACAGGCCATTCTGCTGTTGTTTCTACTGGACTTAGGCTCAGCTGCCAACCTGCCCTCTGCACGCATTCTTCTCCTTACCCTTCCATGTCACCTTCTCTTTGCCCAAGTCAATACTGCTGGTCAGTCACCTACTGGTGGATGCTTGCTTCTGAAGTTTCTGAACCACATTTCCCCATGGTTATGAGACATTGCTGCTGCCACTGCGAGCATTTAACAGGTTACTTTACACCTTCAATGAGAAATCTAGGGGAATAGAAAGAAAGCTTCTTCTTTCTCCCAAGGAGTGGGTGGTGGTTTTGAGCCGTTTCCCTTGAGGTTAGCAGCCCAATGTGTAACCCACTACACCAGTAGAGCCTTGGTGGCACTGTCCAGCAATTATTAGACTGCTAAATATGAGGTCAGGGTTTCAAACCTACCAACTTCTCCTTGGGAGAACGATAAAGCTGTTCCCATAAAAGACTGACAGCTCCAGAAGCCCTCTATAGGGTGGCTATGAGTTGGAATTTTGCGGTCATTTAGGGCTTTTTGGTGGCATGTGATTTTTTAGGGCTTTTAGGTTGTTTGTGGACGTTCAAGGTGTGTTTGGGGCATTCGGGTGGTTTGGGGTTTTTAGGGTGTTTTATAAGATTTTAGGGAGTGTTTAAGGGATTTAGGGGTGGTTTTTTAGAGTGTATAGGTATCTTTCAGCACAATATGGTGATTTTAGTGATGTTACAGAGTTCCTTAGGGATTTTAGGGTATTTTTAATATTATATGTGTTTTTTTCCCCCAGCATTTTAGGTTTTCTTAGGGCTTTCATGGTGTTTTCAGGGCATATATGGGGTTTAGGAATGTTTAGGGTTTGGGAATCTTCTAAGGATGATTTTTGGAAGTTTCACATGTTTGGGTGGGCATTTGGTGTTTTTTTGTGGCTTTAGAGTGTTTATGGGATCCTGTCAATTTGCAGCTTTAATTCCGCAAAGAAAAGTCAGACAGCAAGCCAGAAAGGAGCAGGAAATGAAGGGGAAGCCCAGGCCACATGTTACAGCTGCCAAGTCCGGAGAACCTAGGTGTGGTCGTTGGCTACCTGGGACCGGGAGTGGGGCTGTGCTCCTGCCCAAGGGTGCTAGGGAGTAAACCAATCTCAGCTGGACGTTTGGCTTTTCTACTAATTAGCCGACTCCATGAACTTTCCCAAGGGCAGCTGGCGAATTGCCAGGGGAACCCAGCTAGACCCCCCACACAAAAGCACAGGGATGGTTACAGGAACAGGAGGTTTCACACAGTGGATGTGCAGGGCTTGGGGTCGGGATTGGGGGCCAAGGTGAGGAAGGGGCAGCAATAAGGCCTGGTCCCAAATAATCAGACACTGAGCAATAAAAGTACAAGGACTGCCAAGAGAACATGGGGACAAAGGATGGCTGGACTTCATTTGATATCTTTGGATGTGCTGTCAGGAGAGACCAGTCCCTGAAGGGACATCAAGTCCATGAAGGACATGATGCTTGGCAAAAAGTGGAGGACGGGCAATAAAACAGCTCGAACCAGTGGCTACATCAGTGGGCATAGTAACAATGGTGAGGATGGTTTGAGACCTGGCAGTGTTTTATTTTACTGCTTGTGTTTTTCTAGAACTGTCTTTCCTGGATGCACGAGGAAGGATAACTGTGCTTGTGGGAAGCAAATGCACAGTGGGCAGCGCTTTGGCCAACATAGGTACACCACCGGCACACAGTGCCCCCTTACTTGGCATCCAAAGTGACAGGATTTGTCTTTCCCCAGAGCTCTCCAGCCCTGGGGGAAGCGGCCCTGCCTTCGGCGCACCGCCAGGGGGCAGCACTGCTGCTCTCTCACTGGCTACATCTGTGAGGACCCAGAGAGCAGCTCCTTTCTGCTGCTCTCCTCTCAGACTTCTGCCAGAAGCCTTGGCTCGTCCTGGATCCTCCCTTGATTCCCACTCTGCACCTTTGGGGACGCCCAGCCCATTAACTCTCTCCCATCCTTCCTTGCTGCCTCTTGTCCAGATGCCTGAGCTGGGCTTCAAGTAGTTGTAATGTTATGCTTAGGTGAGATGTGTTCAGCTTGTTTACTGTCTGTATACAAGAAAAGAGTTCAGCCCAAGACATCCACCCTTTTGTTACGTGTCATAGTCTTCTCTCTGTGCAGTGCTTTCCTCTGCTGCTGATGCTTTTACATGAAATAGGACTCGGTGTGTCACCGCTACAGGAAATTATCTCTGAAAAAATAATATGCCCAGAACTCAGAAACAGTGTCAGCTTGCATCTGGCATCATGGAAGCATCATGGGTGTGTTTCCATTCATTCGCTCCTGAGTGTCACATGTTAAACTCAGTGCATAGCATAAACAGCAGCAGGCACAAACTGAGACAAAGCACACCCTTTGCTGTGAAGCACATTCCGACTCCTGGCTGCCCCTGTGCCACAGAGTAGAACTGCCCCGCAGGGGCTCCCTAGCTGTCATCTTTACAGAGGCACATGGCCACACCTCCCTTTTGGGAAGCCACTGGGTAGGTTTGAACTTCAGGGTTGTAGTAGTTGATATTGTAGAGCCCTGGAGTCAGTTCGGATTCATAGGGGCCTGTGCACTAGAGAGAGAAACAAAGCCCAGTCCTGCGCCATCCTCGCACTTGTTACTGTATTTGAGCCGATTCTCGCAGCCACGGTGTCAATCCACCTAAGTAAGGGTCTTCCTCTTGTTTGCTAACCCTCTGCCAAAAATGATGCCCTTCTTGCAGGACTGGTTCCACCATAGTAATATGTCCAAAGTACCTGAGACAACGTCTCCGCATCCTCTTTCAGATCTCCTGCCTTTAGTTTGTCAGCTCACTTCGATGGAGTCGATGCTGAGCCATAGCGACTCTATGAGATCAGAGCAGAACTATCTCTGTGGGTTTCCCAAAGGCTAACTCTATGGGAGTAGAACGCCTCATCCTTTTCTTCTGAGGACTGACTGGTGGTTCCCCACTACTGACATTACAGTTGACACCCAAGGCATAAGGTACTATGCCACCAGAAGTCCCTTGCCCCTGTGTAATAACCAACACCACCTACACACAAAACCCACCCCTTCTCTGTCAGTTTGATGTATGGTGATGGCTTGAGTTGCTATGAAATTGGAAGCTACTAGGGGGAACCCGACAAAAACTACAATTTTTTCAAAACTATGCATTTAAATTTTTTATCCCCTTCATAGTACTCTCCATTACACTTCACACATTTGTCTAATCTGTGATTACATTCTTGGAAACATTTTTCAAACTCAGCAGTTTGGGTGACACCCTTGTTTTTTCCCCCCCTCTTCTGTGTTGTCAAACCACTGTCCTTCATTCATGGAAACAGAAAGAAGTCACATGGAGTGAGTTCAGGTGATTAGGATATGAGGGACAAGAGAGGCATGCTTTTTTGGGGGATGTTTTCATACTGTTATTTCTTTTCTCTTTTTTTATAATCAATTTTTGGGGCCTCATACAACTCTTATCACAATTGATACATACATCATATTTGTACATTCATTGCCCTCATCATTCTGAAAACATTTGCTCCCCACTTAATCCGCTGGCATCAGCTGATAATTATTCCCCATCCCTCATGAACCCTGAATAATTTCTAAATTATTATTTTGTCTTATCTTACACTATACAATATCTCCCTTCAGCCACTTTTCTGTTGTCTGTCCCCCAGGGAGATGGTTATATGTAGATCCTTGTAATCGGTTTCCCCTTTCCATTCCTCCCTCCCTCTACCCTCCTCGTATCGCCACTCTCACCACTGGTCCTGAAGGGATCATCCGCCCTGGATTCCCTGTGTTTCCAGTTCCTATCTGTACCAGTGTACATCCTCAGGTCTAGCTAGATTTGTAAGGTAGAATGGGGATCATTTTAGTTGTGGGGGAAGAAGCATTTAGGAGCTAGAGGAAAGTTGTATGTTTCATTGTTGCTACAGTGCACCCTGACTGGCTCCTCTCCTCCCTGCTACCCTTCTGTAAGGGGATGTCCAATTATCTACAAATGAGCTTTGGGTTTTCACTCCACACTCCCCCGTATTCACAAAGATATGATTTTTTTGTTCCGATGATGTCTGATACCTGATTCTTCCGACACCTCGTGATCACACATGCTGGTGTGCTTCTTTCATGTGGGCTTTGTTGCTTCTCAGCTACATGACCACTTGTTTAACTTCAAGCTTTTAAGACCCCAGAATGTATAACTTTTGATAGCCGACCACCATCAACTTCAGTCACCACATTTGCTTATGCACCCATTTGCCTCCAGCAATTGTGTTGGGGAGGTGAGCATCCCGGAATGCCACTTTAATACAACAAAGTATTTTTGCATTGAGGGAGTACTTGAATGGAGGCCCAATGTACATCTGTTACCTTAATACTAAACCTATAAATATATGCATATAGATCTATTTCCCCATCGTTATACATAAATATATTTACATATGCACATGCCTTTATTTAGACCTCTATAAATGCCCTTTGCTTCCTACCTCTTTCCTTGATTTCCTTTTACTTTCTGATTGTCCCACTCTCATGTTCAGCCTTCATTTGTGTTTCAGTAATTCCTCTAGGTTACATTACTCTTGGTTACACTCTACCAAGCCTCCTACACCCTCCTCACCATCTATTTGGATCACTTGGTGTTCCCTTGTCCCTGGGTTTGTTAACAGCACTTCCTTTTTCCCTACACCCCCCTTTCCCATCTCCCTCCCCCAGCTGTCAGTCCCATTGTTTTCTCCTCCAGATTGTTCATCCAGCCTATCTCATTTAGACAGACCTGTGGAAATCATAGCATGCACAAAAACGAGACAGAGCAAACCCAAGCAACAAAATGAAACAAAAGAACAACACCACCACCAACAAGCCAATGACAAAAAGCAAAACAAAACACAAGAAAGAAAAGCTTTTAGTTAGTTCAAGGACTGTTTGTTGGCCTTTAGGAGTGTTTTCTCATAGAGTATGATGGGTCAGCTAGCCCTGGCCCCAAAGTCTATTTTTGGTATTCCCTGGGGACTTCGTTGCTCTGTTCCCCTTCCTGTTCTGTTGTACACCCTTAGTATTTTGCCTCGGTGTGCTGGGATCAGATCGGGCGATAGAGGCATGCTGTTTTTTTTGTGTGAGCAGGTGCACTGTCATGGTGGCAAAACCAGTCCCCTGTCTACCACTAATCAGTCCTTTTTATTTTAAATAAATCATTTTATTGGGGGATCTTACAGCTCTTGTAACAATTCATACACCAATTTGTATGAAGCACATTTGTACATACATTGCTATCATCATTTCCAAACATGTTCTTTCTCCTTGAGCTCCTTTTTTCCCCACCTCCCACCCACGTGAACCACTGATACTTTATACATACTTTTTAGTTTTATATTTTACGCCTCTGCTGTATCCCTTCACCCAAACTTCTGCTGTTTGTTCCCCTGGGTGGTGGAGTGGGGCTGTATGTCCATCATTGAGATTGGTTTCCCCTTTCTTCTGCTTCTCCCCCCTACCTTCCCTCGTGGTGTTGCTACTCTCAGTATTGGTCCTGAGGGGTTTATCTGTCCTGGATTCTGTGTGTCGGAACTTCTATTCAATAGCAGTGTGCAAGCTCTGGTCTAGCCAGACAACTCAGACCTTCTTACACAATATCTTCAGAACCTCTATATAGGAAGCTTGATTAACAGTCTGACCTAGTGCAATGACTAAACTCCAAATGCACTATCACCCTCACATCAACAAAACCAAACAAATGAGCATCTTCTTGAAGTTTGAGTTCACTTGACGAGGTGTATTTGAGTGAGGTGATGATGGCGTCTTACACTGACTTGATTTATGTTTGCATTCTGGCTTGTGAGAAGAGCACAAGGTCTTGTCACCAGCAATGACCTTGGGAAAAAAGTGTGGGTGCACTAGCTCAGAGCAAGTTGCCAGATGCCTGCCCAAACAGGAGAATGTATATTTTGAAATGTGTACCCAGTGGAGCTTTGTACCGCTTGGTTTTTTGGCGGGGGTGGGGTGGGGGTGGGTGGAAGGCCGGCTACTCCTTTGTAGGTTAGATAATCTGAGATGTGCTATTTGAAATTTCCTGGGGCCAGTTTTAGACAAAACTAGAAAAGTTAATTTTGCTGTATGGAAAAATCTGACAGTCTGGAAGTATCTAATTTTCCTCACATGCCATCATTCCCCTAGTAGCATTATTCTTAGTTAAAGCTCTCCTCTGTTCCTCCTTAGGGTTTCCCCCACTACCTGATGTTCCTTTTCTCCTACTCATCATCAAGGGACTTGTGTCCAAAGTGAGGACAGCAAATAAGAGACCCTCCTGACTCTCTGTTAAGAAGGGTGCTCTGGTGCATGCGTGTGTTTATGTGTGCACATACAATCGCATTTGAATTTTGTTGGAAGAGGCTTCATAGAGACAGAGAGTGACATGGTTAGAGCTGCTGCACATGTAGAGCACTGTACTCTATGGTGTTCTAATTCAAATGCATGTAAGGTCCAAGAGAGGTAATAGAAGCAAGTGACCAGGGTCAGGGAAGGCAGTAGGAGGAACTGAGGGAGCCTGAATGCCTCACACCCTGCCAGTTTCACTGATTCTTGGATGGGAGAGTACCAACCTAGTGCTGTGAAATCTTCGCAGTTTTCAGAGGCTTGGGGGATTTAAATTTTGTATGTAAAAAATAGACATCTAAATGCTTGTAATTTATTGATTTCGATAAACACACTGAATGCCAGTACGCAAGTCAAACAAACCAAACTGACAGCCATCGATTCTTTGCCAACTCATAGTGACCCTATTAGACAGGGTAGAACTGCCCCTCAGTTCAGCTCCCAGCCCTGGAGGCCCACCAGTTCCTCGTTATTATCATGAGGAATACTATTTTCACAAGAGCATTACATACCCCTAGAGACTAAACCATAAAGCCATATAGGCTTTGACCATCAATTCTGATATGCTTTTTCCTCAAACTGATGGGTCATTTGATGGAATCCTTGTATTACTTCCCTAACATAAAAATTAATCAAGCAAAGGAGATTCAGTGCTCAGTACTACAGCCCCCTATTTAGAGATTAACTCTTAAAAACCACCACCACCACCACCACCACCACCACCACCACCGCCACCTTATCTATGTTGATAAAAACTTGAGTAGGCTGTATAAATATCTCAAGTATTTAGGATAAAATGGATTCTTATTCTACTGTCACATATTTAGTTTGAGTTATGTGTTTCCATCTGAACACAAATTAAATAGACCTCATTGACATCTTTTCAAAATGCCATAAAAATTAAATGATTACCTTAAAAGATACTCAGTATAATTAGGCATCAGAAAAATGTACATCAACACTAGAGCGAGATAGTGTTTCAACCCATCAAGATGACACTAGCCAAGAATATTAAAAATACCATTGAGTGCTGGAAGAATGAACAGATTTGTGTCAGAAGAACAGTCTGAAAGGTCCTTAGAAGCAAGCACGGGGAGACTTCACATGCTTTGGATATGTTATCAGGAGATGCCAGTCCCTGGAAAAGGCTGAAATGTTAGGTTCAAGTATAACAACAGTTTTGAAGATGGTGTAGGACTGCGCAGTGGTTCATTCTGCCTTGAGTTGGAACTGACTCAATAGCACCTAATGCTAAAAGCTAGATGCTTTTGATCCTAAATGAAAAGTGGATGGTCCAGCCTCCATACCAGCTACGTGGACAACTGCCCCTCCCCCCAGAAGAATTTACTTTAGAAGACGGCACTGAACCTGTAGCTAGGGGAGATGGACATGTCTGATCAGAGCACACAGGGGCAAATGAAGGGGGAGGAAGAGAGTGGAGCACACACTGGTCCACCAGGCTTGGAGGATGATTTTGGCACTCTGAACAGCCAATGTACAGAGTGGACCATATGGCTGATCCCACTATGAGACATGCCATCCCTTGCTGGCCCAGAGCACTATGGGGACAATACCGGAGACTCTGTGTTGGGACTGACCCGACTGGCCCTCCAACACGGAGGCAAATCACTAAAAGCATGCAGCAGAGCAACCATGAGAGCAGAGCGGGTAGCCCCTGAGGGAGTACAAAGGACAGACTCTGGGGCCAGAGCAAGATACGCCATCAGACCTGACTGAAGGACACACCTATAGAAAAAAAAAAATCAGACCTTGATCTATTTACAGGTTTTTCTTTCTTAAAAAATTTTTTTGTCTTTTAATTAATTTACTCTTTTATTGATCATTGGTTTTCTGTTGTTGTTTTTTTGTCATCACAGTGTTCTCACCCATCGCCTATCTTGCTATGGTTTGATTTTTGGTGCATATTATTATCTCAACAGATCTATCTAGATAAGATAGGCTGGAAGAATAGTCTGGAGGAGAAAACAACAGGACCAATGGTTCCCGGGGACATGGGAGAGAGAGAGGAGGGGGTAAGGAGGTGATGCTGACCAATCCAGCGACAGGGGAGCAACAAGTAATCCAAAATCCGTCGCAAGGAGGGTGTGAGAAGCCTGGTAGGTATTCAGCAAGGGCAATGTAACCAAGAGAAATTACTCAAACCCAAGTGAAAGCTGAGCATGATAGTCGGACAAGAGGAAAGTAAAAGTAAATAGAGGAAAGAACTAGGTGACAAAGGGTATTTCTAGAGGTCTACATACTGGCATGTACATATGTAAATATATTTATACAGGAGGGTTCGTAAATAGATCAACGTGCATATATTTATAGACTTAGTATTAAGGCAGTAGATGGACATTGCCAAATACTTACTCAATGCAAGAAGACGTTATATTAAATTGGCATTCCATGATGAACACCTTTCCAACATGATGGTTGAAGAAAAATGTGTGCACTAGCAAATGTGGTGAAGAAAGCTGATGGTGCCTGGCTATCAAAAGTTATAGCATCTGGGATCTTACAGGCTTGAAAATAAAGAAGCGGCCATCTAGCTCAGAAGCAACAAAGCCCACATGGAGGAAGCACACCAGCCTGTGTGACCATGAACTGTTGAAGGGATCAGATATCAAGCATCAAAGAACACAAAAATCATGTCATTGTAAATGAGGGTGAGTGCAGAGTGGAGACTCAAAGCCCATTGGTAGGTAACTGGACACCCCCTTCCTGAAGGGATGTGGGGAGGAGATAAGCCAGTCAGGGTGCAGGGTAGCAACAATGAAACATGTTTCCTCTAGTTCCTAAATGCTTCCTCCCCCCACTATCATGATCCAAATTCTACTTTACAAATCTGGCTAGACAAGGGGATGTACAGAGAGATCGCCTTGGAGATTGGGTGGATGTTCCCACAGTAGCGTGGAGCCTCACAAGTGGTGGTCAGGCGTTTCCCCCAGTCACTTGTAGGACCTCAGGATTTAGGCTGGGGATGCCCCCACTTTTTATAGGGGAGAACAACCTGTGGCGTGGTGTGTGGGAGAGGACCAGCGTGAATTCCCCAGCTGCTTGCCACACCAATAAGTGGGGGGTGGGAGCTCCCTCAGTTGGGCCTTCAGGTTTGCCCTAGGCAGAGGGGAGTGGCCTGGAGACAGCTATTGTCTTGTGATGGGAAAGAGAGTGAAAGGAGAGGAAAAAGAGAGAAAGAGGAAGACACAGACTGGGGCAATAATGCCAACCAGACTGACAACCACTCACCCACACACAACTAAAATGCACAGAGTAAACAAAGGTGACAACAGTAAAAAAAAAAAAAAAGAAAAGAAAACAACTAAAAAGGAGAACCAAATCTGTGGAGGCTGTGGTAGGAAGTAGAGAAGAGCTAGATGGAGCGGAGAAAAGCAGAAAACCTGTAAGAAGAGTCCAATAAAAGGAAAAAGAGAGAAGAGAAAAGGAAGGAGAAGGAGAGAGTATTTTTTAAATGGTTAAAGAAATAACTGACCCTGTGTTATGCTGTGTGTAGCTCTGACTCGTCCTGTGTGCAGTACTGTCTTAGGGGTCAGGCTGCCCACTAGGAGGACAGGGTTGCCCTAGGCAGAGTGTAGGGCTCTGGAAACCAGCAGTGGTATGTGCAAGCAATGAGAGGGAGCAGAGAGAATCGTACAAGCTAAGAGAGAGGTGAAGAAAGCAAAGACAGAAAGAGGAAAGAAAGAAAAAGAGAATAAAGAGAATGAAGGAAATAAATCCAACTGAGTTCACTAAGGTTGGCTGTGATGGTAAAGAGCAAGGAGAGAGAGAAGGAGGAAATAAAGTATAAAGTAGTAGCTGATCCCTGATTGCTTGGATGAGGGGCCAGAGGGGTTTAGACACTGCTCCAACATGGCAGGTCAGTGTGCCCTTTTAATGCCGGGACCCAGTGGTGCTGGGCAGAATTGCCCTAGTTGACGAGATCACCTTAGAGGCATGACGGAGGTTTCTTCAACGGTGCAGCGCACTGTAGGTGTTTGTCCCAGGTGCCTTGTGTGGTGTACAGCACTCCCACACAGGGCAGGCTGGAGTGCCTCCTGCTATTTGGGTTGATTTGCCCTAAGCGGAGGGAAGTGACCTGGAAGCCTTTAGTGGCATATGAGAAGAGAGAGTGGGAGAGAAGAGGAAAAAGAGGGGAAAAGGGGAAAAAAGAGGGATAAAGAAGAAAGCAAGTAAATAAAAGCCCAACACCAACCTGAGCACGTTGAAACTGAGTGCGGTGGAAAAGTTAGAAGGGCTAGTGAATAAAGTGAGAATAAGTAGAGCAGTGGGTAAGGAGGTAATGATACTTGATCACCTGTCCTTGAGGCCAGAGGAATTCCAACTCTTCCTCAAGGTCACGGGGTCATGGACTTGTAAGGTCTCTCTCTCTGGCCTAAATTCCAACCCCAGTCCTTGGCTCCCCGCGAGAAAAATTTCATGCGGAAGCCAGGCTCGTGATCCAAGTGAATTTAATGAGAGTTAAAAGAAGCTTCAGGTTTTACAAGGCACCCATAGGATTCCTTTGACCATGGGGCCTGGCAGAGACTGCCTCAGGTCATGCAAGGATCTCTCTCCTCCCAGGAAGACGACCAGACCACCCCTCTCCCTTCTGGTTCCTGCCTTTTCAAGGGTTCCCGGGGAGGCTGGTGAAGGACCCCAGGTCAATCCCATTGGCTGAACTGCAATCATCTGGCCCAGGTGGGCTGCTCCAGGTGCAACATCCATCGGAGCCCACGGGCAGGAAAATCCAGCTTTCCTATGCTGGCTCTCCTGGGCATGCGTTAATGGACTTTCCCATCCCTGATGTAGGGTTCCACAGATGCTGTGTGAGATTACTTCAAAAGCAAGATCGCGCCCGTGGCCAGGGGTCACTTGGGTGCTGGAGTACCTGCCTTGTGCTGCATGTAGCACTGCAGCAGGGGCTGGGAGGGGGCACTGGGGGGCTCCCTCAGCCCCGTCTAGGGCTCCAAGACCGGCAGGGCCTCCCCAGCTATGTGTAGAATCACTGAGAGGGAAGCTTGTTGTCCTATCTAGACTGCTGATGCTTCCTAGATCAGAGGATTTTCTTTTTTATCCCTCTGGCCAGCTAGAATGAAATTGTCTCCCACAGTCTCTGGGCTACAGCTCAGTGCTGTTTAAGGCTGACACTGCTACAGCGGGTCTTTGTTATGGTAAAAGCTGCCAGGCCCTGTGGCTGAGTTCTGGCATTCCTTAGCTAGGTTGCTTCTTATGCTGATTTATGTTAAGGGACTCCCCTATGTGGTGCTTGGAGCTGAGCAACCAGACTTGGGTTTGAGTTTTAAACCAATCATTTATGTTTCACCCTTAAAAAAAATTCTACTTGTGATGTGCTCAGATTTGGTGGCTGTCAAGCTGACCCCCAGAGGGGGAGATGCAGCTTATCAGGGGGGTTGTTTACTAGTCGGCCAATTGGAACTAAATTTGCTCCCTGGACTCCCGACTTTCTGCCTTTTTCTCCCACACCATGATCTTCCTAAGGTAATAATATATTTTTTCTTCTACTCTAAATTATGGCTACCCACCACCAACCCCTGACCGTGAGCTCAAGGCATCCAACCGCATGGAGAGCTCAGTGTGGGGTTCCCCTCGTGTCTGAGATTCTGCCCCCTCTCAGGGCGTCCACCTGCAGGGATCCCTGCTCCAGGCAAGGGCATATCTGGCACCTGCCACTTCGTCAAAATTATAGTGCTTTAAAGCATTCTTGGTTTGCTTTGTGAGTGGAAATCCCACAAAAGAAGGGGTTCAGGAGAAACCCTGTTACCCTAGTTCTAATTTCAGAACTCCACCTCCCCGTTTCCTTCACCTAATTTCCTATTTTTCTGGTCTGGCAGCAGGAGCTCCAGATAGATGGGTCCTATCTGGTCGCCATTTTCTCTGAATCCCTCCATCTATTTTTTTTACACTCTTAAAAAGTACAAAACATTTACTCTACAAGCGCAAACAGATTTTCAAAAGCAGGGAAAAACCTGAACGTTCAGTACATGGTTCAATCGTCTTTTCATCTCTGTGCCCTAACTATGCTGAGCTCCATGGAACTGCATGGAGGGGAGCTATTCTGGCGTCATCGAGCCAAGTGAGTGTTTTGAATTACCTCAAGTGAATATTTGACTGGAAAGCATAGGGTGTAAAAAAACCCTGAAATCAGTTGGTGCACATCCATCACAAAGAACAGGGCCTTGTACTTAAACCTTTTTTCTGAAAATAAGCAGCCATCTAAGTGAGATATCAACTAAGGCCGCCCAGAACAAGCAGCACAGCCAGTGTGATGCCAGGGTGATAAATAATAGAATCTCAATCTGCAGGTATGAACAAGAATCAGAGCTTAAGTTCGGAACACCCAGTTTGCAAAAGGACTCAAATGCACATGCTGGGTGAATTCCCTCTGACCACAGTCCATGGACATGAACAGATACAGTTAAGTTCAAATGTAACACCTGATCATTTGATCTCTTCAGACTAATTTTAATTTGGTTCCAGTTTTTAGTATTTTTCACTTTCTGTTCGATTGAGGTTTTTCTCTCTTTTATCATTGTTAGTTTTTCTTTTCTACTTGTTTCTTGATTTTGTTTTGTATTTTTTTTTAATACATATGAAATCCAGGAGAGGTAAATCCAGAGAGACACTAACAGAATTAACAATCACCTAGGGACAGGCAGGGAAGATTTGGGGGAGTGAGGGGGGGGCTAACAAAAATGAATATAAAAGAAGGAAATGATGTAAACCTGATTGTGGTGAGGATTACACAAATCTTAATATGACTGAAGTATTGAATGATATATGTGAATTATATGAGAATTAAAATAAAACAAAAGCTGAGGTCAGAGATAGGGCAGCAATTTAGCCCTGAATCTCTTGGTGAAGATTGAATGTCATTTTGTGCCAAGAGCCCATTTTTCCACTCATGAAGTTTGGGGAACCGGCCATGCTCCTTCATCACTTTTCTTACCTCAATAAATGGGTACAGTTCACTCTTCTCCCTTTTCTTCTCTGTCACATACTTTGCAGCAGTCAGGGGAACAGAACTTACAGTCCTGAAAGGGATCCATGAGTGTTAGTCCAGGTAGACTAGAGAAACAAATCCACACTCAGATGTGTATAGGAAAGACCTTTATATACAAGAACAGTTGTATATTGAGAAAGCATTCCAGCCCAACCAAGATCAAGTCCATAAGTCCAATATTAGCCCATGTCTGATATCAATCTATAATGTTCTCTTCAGACTCATGAAACACCTTCAATGACCCCAAATGCAGGAAGATCACAGGTCAGTAGTTGCAAAGTCTTCTGCATCCAGTGGTGGTAGAAGCATCTCAGCTTTGGCAGGGTCTCCATGTGGCTCCTCCAGTTCCCAGGGCATGGGTTCTATCAGTGTGGTGCCATGTGTCTTGTTAGTAGGACATCTCTCAGGGAATGAGCAGAAAGATAGTCTCCTGCCTCCAAGGAGGAAATACCAGATTTCCCAGAACCCTGACGGGAAGGCCAGGCCCACAAAGAGGCCTCATTGGCCATAACCCAATAGAGAGACTAGAGTCTACCCCTTCACTCTTAATCCTCTCAAGTCCCAAATTGACACCAGATTGTATAACTACAACAGACCACCCCTTGTCCATTTGACATTTTCACAAAATTCTTTAGCCGTATATAATTTCAAAACAATAATAGAATCATATCAGTATCTAACAGTATAATATGAAAATGCATACATTTCACTCCGTGCCACCCTCCTTTAAACATAATATTCTGTAAGTGATGAAACAAAAATATCCTATGCTTAACAATTGCAGGTAAGGTACACCCACATATTAATCCTATAATTCTATGAATATATTCCAGTATCTATGAAATCTTGCAAGCTAGCCACTTCACGCCTTTATCTGGCCCATTTTGGCTATCCAGTTTCTCTACTGCCTACTTCCATCAACCCAGTGCTCTGAGGAGACAATCATATTCTTCAATATAAAGAGTCTTCATGCCAGTTGGAACCTTGTGAAGTCCACATCCACAAGAAAGTCAAAGCAGGACAGTTCGTCTATACAGTCTGCAGCAGTATATACCAGTGCACAGGCTCAACATTCTTCTCTTCATCTGGTCGGGTTCGGGTCAAGTCAATGTGGGCTCCCTCTCTTGGCCTCACCTCAGTGTCCATTGGTCGCATTGCCTTTAGGCCTTGGCCCCATCACCAATTCTCCACAACTCTAGTCCCCTCAGAGTAGGTCATGGACTTCAAACGAGTCAACCTGCTCTCATCTTCTTCTCTACTGCCTGTAAACCAGGTCCACGAGTGTCAGTGGTCAGAATGAACCCGCTGCTCTATTGCTGCTATTCTGCCACTTTCACTCAACAAGCAGATCCAGGTGGTCACCTAGCAATCATTTCAGGCTTCTACAGGCTCCCTTGAATGTTCAGTACTAGAAAGGAGTTTCTTCAGGCTTTGAGATTTTTTTCCAGTTTCTGACAAAAACCACTATTCAAAATTCAAATATTACAAAAGTTCCCTTTTAATGCAGCTCTTCCTCACAGTGGGAGCAGTGCACAGAAACGGACCTTGATGCTGGGCTGCTCTGTGCGTGCTTTGGTCAGTTGGGAGCTGCTGATTCACAGATTCACTTCACGTGGATGAAGATGCTTGTTTGCTTCCCCGTGAGTTTATCGCGCTTCAACAGAGAAGAACCCTGTTCTTGGGTTTTGCCTCTGCCTTGCTCCTAGCACCGCTGGAATAGAAAGATTACAAATGATTTTTTTTGTTGTTGTTTTAAAAAACAGAAAAGAAATGCCGTGTACCTGTTAGGTAAGTAGAGGCAGAACTGAGGGTGGTCGCTGTGCATGCCAAACCTCCTCCCCATCACAGACAGTTGAAAGCTGCTTCAGGCTGGAAAGATGCACACATTTAGGTCCTTGTGACAGGAAGCAGGTCAACCTGGGCGGGCCCCCATCTAGACCAGGTGGGCTTAATTCAGTCAATGGGGTCAAACAGTACCGTCAGCCATGCCTACCAACAGGGTATGGGTGGGGGCCTCCCACCAGCTGTCATGCAACCCAGCGCGCGTGGGCTGTCCAGTCCGCCCCCACCCCCCACGAGCATATTTGCCTCTTCTATCCTTTATAAAGTCACTTGGATCACAAACTAGGTTTCTGCGTCAATTGGTTCTTGTGTGAAGCCAAGGACAGAGGTACATTTCTCCCAGAGAGAGCCCTCACATAACCAAATCAGATTATAGCCTTCAGTGTTAGGGTTCCAACGAATTTTGGGGGAATATCTCAAGTGGTAGTGGTAAGGACACAACTCAATCCATATTATCTCTTTATTTTGCTCAGCCAGATGCTTGCCCTTTGAGCCTGAATTGTTGCAAGGCTTATTACCCCATCAAGTGTTCCCAGAGCAAGCCCTAAATGGGCAGTAGTCACACACAAGGAAGATTTGCAGGGGACACTGTTAAGAATGATTAATGCTTAAGTGTTCCTTGTCTCCCCAAATGTACCATCTGGCAGAAAATTTGTTAGATCTCTCTCCTGGGAGAGATATACCTCAGCTCTTGAATAACTCTCCTGGTCATAGAAGTCAAATTCCAAGCTTTTCATCCAACATTCATAAAGCTAAATAAATGTTACATAAACCTAAGTTCTCTATCTTGGATAAGACAAAGTAAAACCATGACTTGAGAAGGTTTTCATTGAGGACAGAGACAACTTCAGATATTCTAAGCCTATGAAATTGGTCATGATTCAGGCAACTTGCCAAGGAAGCAGGTAATACCTAGGTGGGAGGTGGAATGAATAAGAACTTGCACTAAGATTCCATTCCATCAGGTGCAGCTGGTGACTTTGGAGGCCCAGAGCAGGCAGTGGGAGAGAGAAGACCAGAGCAGGGGAGGGATGTGATGAGCTGGAGGGTAGAGGGAGGGATTATGTGTTGTTCTGCTGTCACCTCCCACCCCACTGTGACCCTTTAGTGATGTGGGCCCAGGTTTGTGATGCAAGTGGTTTTGAAGGCAGAGGGGACTCAGAGTGCTCAGTTGCCTGAGTGCAACCGCTGTATCCAGAAGATGGAGGAGATTCTCTTTCTGCTGGAACAGAAAAGTGCTTCCTGGCTGACCTACCAATACCCCACCTGGTTCACTGTTTTGACCTTGGGCATCCTGTATGGAGTGGGTTGCTTCTTCCTGGTCCTCCCCTTCCTTCCAAATACTCCACCTGTGCGACCACCCAGGAAAAGGATAAAGGTAAGAAATTCTCAACCCAGCCATAGGAGAGATTGATTTTTCCTTGTTTTATAAATTTTTCCTTTCGTAATTAATTTCCTGATAGGGGAAATCTCAAGAAAGAAGAGACCATCAGCCCTGGCTTTGGAATGTTGATGAGGGCTGGTGCGTCCTTACTCACTGTTAGGACTTTGTTCACTGCATTGGTATCATTTTATCCTTGCCGGCTTATGTTGATTTTCATTATTTCTGTTGGCTTTCCCTGTTTGTGAAGCACAGGAGGCGTGGATGCATCATGATCATGGACACAAGGGTTGACAGAGTTGCAGGTGGAGAGATCTCATGGCAGAGGGAGGGATTGTGAGATCAGCAGTGTAGAGAACTTCCCCATCGGGAAGCTAGGGAGTGAAGGGGGATTGATTTCAAGACGAAAAAATGAAGGAGGCCAGAGGGGACAGAGAGCTTTAGACCTGACTGTGATTACCCAACTCCTTTTGAAGGCAATTTAACCATGGAGGGGGGGGGTGGATATGGTAATCATTGATTGTACCATTGCCCTTGATCTGATTGAATGACTGAACTATTGACTCGTATGATATGTAAATCATTTGCCAGTAAGATGAGCATTCAAAAATATTTCTCTTTGAAGATCTCAGACCTCCCATCTCTAGTTGTTATAGAGGGCAATAGGTAAAAATCCCCAATATAGTGACGCAGTGGCTAAGGACTAGATGACTAGACATTTCAAAGGGCAGCTCTCATCACTGGGTCCTCAGTCTCTTTCCTTGAGCTCCAGTCTCTGGGCCAAGGCTCCTTTTCTGTCTGGGCTAATTGAGAAAGCATGGCTGACCCCGGGGAGGAAGTGGTCAAGGGCTGGCCCAGAGCTTCAGCCTCCATAATCAAAATCTTGCCCACCAGAACACTGAGTGCTGAGAGTGTGTGCTCTCCGTGAGCAGAGGAAGGCTGACGGAAGAAATGCACTCTAGGTCTCACACAGAAGCTGGTTTCTGGGCTTTAGTCATTCCATGGAGATTGTCATTCTTCTAATCACCAGTAAATGCCTGCAGTTTGTCACAAAGAACAGATGCAGGATTGGATTCCAGCCTGACTTCCTCTCTTGTGCCCCAGCCTCAGGTGGAGACAAGGAGAAGCAGCAGGTCAAGGGACAAAGGTGACGCTCTGAAAGGTAAGGTTCTGCCCATTCAACCAAGCTCTGTAAGCTCTCCTGTCCCCTCCTCTGCAGGATGCCAGTGGCAACAGCCCGTCTCTCTCAGGTAATAATCCTGAACAAAAGGATACTGTGGATGGAAACAGAACCCAGATATTTCCCAGATGTACAGGAGGGGCCTAGGATGGGATGAAGGCTGGCCAAGGTAGGACCCAGTAGGGGGCAGTGGGGGTGTCAGGAGCAGATTCTGGTGGATTTGGAGGTGGAACATTGAGGGGTAACTGCGATAAGCTGTGTAACTTTGCCAAGGTTCAGATTGCTCACTGAGACCCCACAGACAATATTGGAAACCGATGCTCCTTGAAATGCCAAAGCACCTCCTGCCCGTGGGAGTAAGCTATCATTTGACCTTGAGCTCTGGAGAGTCCAACGTCCTAAGTGCACAGCCCGTGTGACATTCCTTTCGGTCCTCTGGGAGGGCTGCACCATAACGGTTCTCTTGATTTCCAGTTTTCCGAAGCTTCCTGCAAGAACTATATGGCGCTCAGAACCTGCGTTTGCGTCTTAGGCAGAAGTAAGTAACCTTCCTGCTTCACCGCGGGGTGCATCTTCCAACCAGGGTGCCTGTGTGGCCTCGGGCTGCAGAGCAGCTGGGATGCGCTGGTTTGGGGGACACTTTCAGGGATGGGCAGAGAATGACAGGAGTCCCGGGCAGTGGGGTGGGGCAGGAAGAGCAGGCCATCAAGGCTTGGGGAGGGGCTGAGCTTGCACCGACCCTTGCTAGCCTGCTAGGTCTCTTGCCCCTTCAGTCCTGGCTGTAATCTGGTCCTTCTGTCTCCTGCAGCCACTTGGGAAACCCACTTGACACTGGCAGCTTTGGTCAACAGAAAGCTCAAGCCCTCTCTGGTAGCTGGCGAAATAGAGGTACGGCTGAAGTCCACGTCGGTACGCGCGCCCCACACGGTTCTGCGGCTCATCCATTCCGGACACCTAGGTCTCAGAACTCCACCCTTCCACGGGCCCAGATGTGCATCTCAACTTCTCATGTCTTACCCGCCTTGAGTCAATCACCAGACTGCGCACATTCCCATGAACCTGACAGTCTTTCACCCACACCACTGGCTCTTCCCTCACCCAGTGCCAAACCCCCGGATTCAAAGGCCTACCTGCAGCCTCCAAGCACTCTCTGGGACTCACCAGCCCCGCACCCCACAGGGACTCGTTCTCAGAATGACTTGTTGGCAAGGCCCAGGCAGAGCCCATCTCCACACAACCGCTGCTCCACACCTGCCATGGCAGCCATCACAAGTCAGGATCCCACAGGCCTCCCTACTGCCTCCCCACCCCAGTGTTGGGCAGCTGCCAAGAACTTACAGCTTCCCTCCTTGGAATACTTTGGGTCTCTGAAAGAGCACTCTACCTGGCACCCCCAAGAAGACACCTTTCGGGAAGGACCCACAAAGAGGCAGGGGGAAGTAGGGAGGCCCACCTTGCTCAACCCCAATGTCCACAAGCTGCTGGAAATAGAAATCACAAAGGCAGAGAAATGGAATATTTGGGAAGAAAAAGGAAAGGGTGTATCAGAATACCATCTGCAGGCCTTAAATATGTTGAAGGCACTCGATGGGGAGCAGATCACTGCACCTCCCCAGCCCTTCTGGAATGCCAGCATCAAAGCAGAGCAGATACCCAGCGCTCAGAAGCATTTTCCACAAAAATTCAGTGAGTTTTTCTGGGGTCTACCTTTTCTGCACAGCGAGTCTCTGGCAGCTGCTCTCAGGGTCTCTGGATCCACCCTAGAGTTTCCCACTGTCTTATTTAATGAAATTCCTAATGCCTTACCAGCTCAAATGCAAGCTAAAGAGTACCCACTCTAGTTGCAACGTCACTCCTTGCCCTACACTGAAGGCCGATTCCAACTTTTACTTCCAACTGCATGCCAAGCCCAGGCCCCACCGCCGGCTACAGTCCTGACTCCGCCCGGTCCACAGCCCCGTGGCCCACTCGCAGTACCTTTTCCTCCTCCTCACAAGAGTCCCTGTGATGAATCCTGTCTTACCGTCCACACTAAGTCCCAATCACGCATTCCAAATTCACTTCAACAGCTGGAAAGCCATTTTTTAAAGAAACAACAGGAAAGTGAGAGTTCTTTACCCTTTATGATACCACCACCCCAGGAAGCTTTTTGTCTTCGCAAACCCACTCATCCCCAGGACAATCAGAAGGTCCAGACCCCAAAGACAGAACCCAAGCTTCCTGACTGCTTGAAGCAATCGGAGCTCCACCGCCAAGAGAACTTCCCTCAATTGCAGGGGCCCCTCGGCAATGGGACTCTTGAGTCTCTGACACTAAAGCAGCCTCAGGAAAAATGGCCAGGGACTTGTCTGGATATGAAGCAGCCCGAATGCTCCTGCTCAACACCTGGAGACAAGCAGGGGAAGAATGTAATGAAGACGGTGTCCCCAGGAAGATGCACACACCCTGGACCGTCGCTTGCGTGCTGCAGAGCCGGTGTCCAGCTGAGGAACAACTCGGTCAATGGACAAGGGAATTACTTGAGGAAAATATCCAAATGTAATCTATCTCTCTGTAGATCAGGAAACTACTGCCCAAAAGGAACTCCGGGAGCCGACTCAAAGGAGTTAAGTGATTTGAGGATACACAAGGGGATTAACGCAGGAACTTACACCCTAAGGGGTCCAAATAAAATCCTACTGGAAAACACCCTGAATGTCCACATGTGCAGGAAGGTGGAGCAGATTAGAAAGGATCAGATCCCTGGCATTGTTTGCCGTTCATGTCTTGCGACCACGCACGCTTTGTCTATTTCCCTGACCCACCCACATGTTGTCAATGTGGCCTCCTGGGGAGAGCTGGAAGATCTGAACACAACGCAGAGCCTTTCCTTTTTCAGCCCGGGCACTCAACAGGTGCTGGACTCGCATATCGTAAGGCTCCAAATGAGGCAGAGGTGGTGCATGCCCCTCAAAGTCCTTGAGCCCACAAACCTCTGTAGGACAAGAAAAGACAACGCAATGTCCTTTCCAAAGTCCACCTGCTTAGCCACCCCTAAGTATTGAACTAACCTAGTAACTGAGGCTGCCAAGGTCCTGGGAGAACCCTGTCAGGCAGACTGGGGAGAGAGAGTGACCACAAAGAAATCAAGCCCTACCCTGGAGAGTCCTTTTGCTGATTGCTCCCCTACAGAGGAGCCTGTTCAGGGAACCCCAGCCTACCCCCCACTTGATAATGACAGTGGATGCTCATTGGCCCTCAGGCAGCCGTTTCCAGCCTTCATGCCCAGTATCCTTGGCAGAACCTTCCAGAATGAAAGTGTCCAGAGAGAGAGAGCCTAGAGCAAACCTCAAATCCAGTACTGACCAGCAAGGGGTCAAGGAAAGAGGGTGCTAGTTGTGCCCCAGGAGGCCCCAGATTGGAAGTGAACTCTGAATGTCCATCTTCAAGAGCCAAAGAGACAGGGTTGGTGGTGGTCAAGAAGTCCTCTTCAATAGAGCTAGACGATAGAGACACTTTCAAAACCAGTGTGCTGGCAAAATCTCAAACCAATGATGTGGACCCGGGGGTACTTCGAGGCTCTAGGATGTAGTAAAAGTTTCCTGCTACCTGGAAAGTGTGCTCCAGTTCCTGAAAAGCCAAGCCTTACAGCACGAGTGTGCAGTGAGATTAAGCTCCAGGTGGAGGTAGAGGCAGAGGATGGTTCTCCATGCTGTCCTGTTGACGGGCTCCTTCAGGACTGCACCACTGATGTGCTCACTGCCACCAATGTTTTGCCTTCTCAGGTGGTCCATTGCCGCCCCCAGCATTTGTTCACTGGGGATAAGCCAATATGTCAAGGGCCAAGTGGCTTCGTGGTGGCTAGAGCAAGTTACATGGGGCAGCAGAAGCTCAAAAGCCCCAACCTTCAGGACCCCTCGACAAGGAGAAGGAAGGATGCTGTTCCCACTGACAAGAGGGAGACTCATAAATGGCCCAATCCAGAAGAGCATGGAAAAGGATTAGCGGGAAGAGGCATCTCCCAAGTCTGTGGGTTAAGCCAGCCTGTGCAAGACAAGGCATTGGCTGAGTGCCTTGAGATCAAGTCCTCACAGCTCCCACCAGAGAAGGGACAGCTTCCTGCTGAGGGCCACAGCAAAAAATGGAGGAAGCACTTTGTCCAGTGGATTTGCTCCAGCAAAAAATCTACAGGACACGGTGATCCTTTGCAAAACGGAAAGCCCGTATTACCCTGTGGTCACAGCCTTGGGCCCCTTCAAAGACAACCAGTGTCTCCTAACAAGGTCACGGAGGCTCAGGTGCTCACGACAGATGTTGGCCAAGTCCTAGAGGGGACACCAGGCTGTCATCAGGAGTATCTTGCGTCAACGTTATGTCCACGAAAAGAAGCGCAGGCCTCAGTTAATGGATGTTCCTCCAGCTGCAGGGCTCCTTTCTTTGTAGAACACAGGAGAGTGGCAAGTGTGAGACCCTGCCTCCACCAGGCGATACCTGACTGCCAGAGCCTTCCCACCAAGAGCACCTGTATCAGGGATGTATTCACAAATTTCTGTCCGTTCAGGGGATTCAATATCAGAAGCCACACTCAGGCATTGCCTCCCAGGGTGTTTGTGTGCCCAGTCAGCTTGCAGCAGCAGAGGCGGAGGAGGTGGGCTTACTCCAGTTACCCTTACCACTGCCCACGTCACTGTCTTCGAGAATATGTCTTATCTGGCAAATTAGAAGACGCTTCTTCTGCTCTGATTAGTAGGAAAGTATCCATGCCAGCCACTTTAGCCTGTTCTGCACAGGCTAATGGCTTCTCTCAGCCATGATATTCATTGTTCCATAATAGAGATTTTCCCCCTCCTACATTAAAGTGTGACTTCTGTGCTGCATGGCGGGATCTAAAGGGGGTGTCATGTGTGTTAGTCTGTGTAGACTAGAGAAACAAAATTCATACACTCATATTTTATGAGTTTTATATAAAGGTTAAGTGAACATTGAAAAGCCTCCCAACCCAGTTCAATCTAAGACCACCAGTCCAATAGTATCCCATGTGTCTGACACCAATCTACAAAGTCCTCCTCACAATCCAAAAACACACGGGGAGACAATGACTGCAGGAGGAAATTGTAGTCCGTGCGCTGGCAGGTTCTCCATGAGGCTGCTGCAGAAACCAGGGCTGCAACAGGGTAGGTCCATGTGGCTTCTCCTCAGGGATCTCCCAGGAAATGAGTCTTTCCAGCTGCTTTAGGGACCTAACAAATGCATATCCACCCTGGTGGCACTATCAGAGAGCAAGAGACCAGAAAGGCTAGGCTCACAGAGCCATTGATCTCCCTGCCCTTCAATTAACCCCACATGAGTTCATTGACGAGGTTGGCATAATATACCTTTAACTATGTTAGATACTGCGTCTCCTTCTCTGAGTGCTAGCTCTGACTTCTCAAAGGGCAGGGCTCTGGAGGAGGTTTTCAGCAGTGTTTCCCACCCACTTCCATCCCAAGTTCTTCATTTTGCACCTCTTATGATTTATGGTAACACCCCTACTGTGAAAACCTCAGAAGGTCCCAACACAGTGAAGAATGTTCCCTGGTGCCATTACTTTGTCTTCAACGTTATGTGGCTGCAGTTGATAGGTTTTGAGAGGCGCAATCCAGCCAAGAAATTCCATCGAGGGTCCAGAAGAGGTTTAGACCAAAGTAGCGTCTCATGGTACCAAGCAGGCATGAGACATGTGGCGGCCTGTCTAAGTCCCACATGTGCATTTGATGAAGGCTGCCAAGTTTGGCATGGAGGTTCCGCCTCAATACACCTGTCACAAAATGTGAAATGACATATTTTGCTACCTTTGCCTCTCTCCCAGCCTAGGGTAACCTCCAGGATGGAAGTCCCAGGTCTGACACATGTGGGTGGGAACTGCTAGGGAGGCTGCCAGCGGGGGACTCTGCTCACCCACTGCACCAAGGGAAAATCCGGTTCACAGCTCACATGCCTTCCTCTGTATATAAACCCGGAGAAGGAGCAACAGCTTAGGCTGAGTGGTACAGGATGAGCGTCTGTGTAATAACCACTAATGGTTAGGCACCATGGACACAGGGTAGGGAAGGATACAGTGAAGAAGAATATGAAGCGTTGGACGTAGCAAAGGGGGCCAAAGAGCATGAGGATCCCCAGAAATGACGCAAGACACAAGCGGAGCTAACACAGGCTTACAAAGGGGAATCGGCCAGGTGCTTCACCCCAGCTTTAGCTAGCTGCCCCCACAGCAGAACTTTATCTCCTACAGAGAGCACTGGGTTGGATAGCAAAGGCACAGCTTTCAAGCAGGGAAGGTTACTTTCTCAATACTATCTTTAGTGGGGCGACAAACTGTTATTTTACTTGATTTCCATCTCCTGACTGGGGGAAGGATGAGTTGATAGCCAGGGTGGGGTAGAGTGGGGATGAGTCAATAACAGAGTGCCAGGACTCAGGAAACATGACCCCAGGCTTTTGGGCTTCACACATGCATACACACACGCGTCCGCGCTCTAGGAATGTTCTCACGAAACATGACCCCAGGCTGGTGGTCTTCACATGCACACACACGCGTGCGCACACACACACATACATGCTCTAGGAATGTTCTCAGCAAACATGACCCCAGGCTGGTGGTCTTCACACACACACACACACACACACACACACACACACACACACGCACACACACACACGCACACACACACACACGCTCTAGGAATGTTCTCAGGAAACATGATCCCAGGCTGGTGGTTTTCACACACACACTCACGCGCACACTCTAGGAATGTTCTCAGGAAACATGACCCCAGGCTGGTGATCTTCACACACACGCACACACACACACACACACGCGTGCACGTGCTCTAGGAATGTTCTCCGGAGAGAGTGGCTTCTAAGGACTGAGTGCTGCAAAGAAAGTCACAACTGGGAGCAGCCTTCCCTTCCCCTAGAGACTCCTGGGAAATCAGGATGTGCACGGAGATTAGACATCACCTGTCTTGATAAGGGAAACCAGTTCAATAGTGGTCAGTGTTTCCTCTGTGCTTCTAACACAGGGTTTTATTTCCTGGGCACCAGATTATAGAAGAAGGCAGGAGGGCCCCCCAAAATATGATTAGTTGATCCGCTTGAGTAAATTCTCATGTGCTTAAAAGAACACCCCTGGTGGGCCAGGGTTTACTGTTTACTGAACTAAACAGTAAAGGATGGCGAGGAAGACATCCACTGAGCCTTGACCTCCATGCCTCAGTCAGGACACCAAGTGTGTGTGTGGGGTGGGTGGGGACTGACACCAGTGGTGGAGGAGGGAAGTGGACATAGGCCCCAGAGACTGCTGGTACAGCAGCATGATGTTGTTTCTGGAGTCCTGATTGTGCCAAGGCAGCCTCTGGAGTGACTGTGGCAGTAAAAAATCAGATTCTGGATCTGCAGAGCCTGGATCTGGGGCCTCTTGGGTAGCAGGTAGCTTGGGTGTGTTCCTAGAGAGAGTGAAGAGCTGGACACCGGACTCCCCGCTGCTGAACCCTACCGTTCGTGCTAGGTAAGTGCACGGAGATGGAGAGAAGACCCTGAAAGAACAGCAAGGGGTGCATGGACCAAGCCCCTTCCCTTTCCCCTGCCACCAGGTCCTCTTATATGGTGCTGTGAGGTCAAACAAAGGGAAGCCCACTCAGACCTGCAGAGACCTCAGCGAAACAACTGCCCCCCACCCCCCACAATTCAGCAGACATCTCACAAGGACACTCACACATACCCGAGAGAGAAACCTCACACACATACTTCCTTGGAGACTTCCAGAGAGACTCAGAGGCCTCGCACAGAGACTTCATATGAAGTTCTCAGCATCCTTTATGGAGACTTCTCAGAGACCCCACAGGGACCTCACACAAAGCCCTCCCACATAGCTCACTGCCAGCACGGGAGAATTAGCAGCCGCTGTCCACCCCTGAGCTCCTGGAAACTTTCACACATTGTCTGCAGTGCCCCCCATGCTTGTGCATCTTTGTCCTCATAGCCTTGCTTGGGAACAACAGAATCACAAACTGCACGTAGTTGTGTGCAAATTTTTTCCACTGAAACGTTTTCACTAGCCTGAACTCTGAAGTGTAGTTTACAATTGAAATACAAGTAAAACTGCCAACACCAAATGAGAGTGTGATTCTAGATGGTGTGCAGTCAAATGTCGTACGCCACACTTTTACTTTTGCTTCGGACAAATTCTCTAATTGGTGGGGAAGTGACTGACTACTTTGGAAGCAACAGAACAGTCCATCAAATGGGCTTCAGGACTCAAATATATAAATAGACATCTGATCTGAACTCAAACTCATTCCCCAAGGGGCTCATGAAACTAATTTTTTTGGAAGAGTGAAGGAACCCACATGAAAATAACAAAATGTACATCACATTGTGTCTGTCTGGCTTAATTTCTCAATGAAACAGCTGTCATATCTGAAGATATTCAGGGCAACATTCCTTTTATAGCTCTGTCGACATAATTAATATGATTTTTCTGTGAAATGTAATATTTCTAAGTTATGCAAAGTCCTAATGTTTATCTACCACAACAAACTGATAATATTTCGAAGGATGAAGAAATAGATCAAGAAATAATAATTACCAGGGCGTGGTGCCCCAACAGACTGGACTGGAAAACGCTCCTAAGGGCCAGCAAACGATCCCTGAACTAACTACAAGCTTTTCTCTTGTGAACTGTTTTATTCTGTTCTTTGTCAGTGGTTTGTTTTTGTTGTTTTGTTGTCTGGTTGTATACTGTTGCTTTGTTTTCCTCTGTCTAGTTTTCGTGCATGTTAGTGACTCCACAGGTCTGTCTGAATAGGACAGGCTGGATGAACTATCTGGAGGAAAAACAACGGGACCGACAGTTTTGGGGGGACTTGGGGTGGGGGGGTAAAGGGGGGGTAAGGAAGTGGTGTTAACAAACCCAGGGACAAGGGAAAAACATGGGACCCCAAATGGTAGAGAAGGGGGAGTGGCAGGCCTTGTGGGAAATGATCAAGGGTAAGGTTGCTTAGAGAAGAGGTATACTCTAGCCCAGGTGGCGATGAAGCATGGTAGTAGGGCAGGAGGAAAGTCAAGGGAGATGGAGGAAAGAGCTAGGAGTCAAAGGGCATTCATAGAGGTCTAGACAAAGACATGTACATGCAAATATATATAGGAGGATGGGGAAATAGATCTATGTGTCTATATTTATAGGTCACGTATTAAGGTGGCGGAAGGACCTTGGGCCTCTACTCAAACACTCCCTCAATGCATGAATACCTTCTTTTATTAAATTGGAACTCTATGATGCTCACTCTCCCGACACAACGGCTGGAGCCAAAGTGAGTGAACAAGTAAATGTGGTGAAGAAAGCTGATGGTGCCCGGCTATCAAAAGAGATAGTGACTGGGGTCTTAAAGGCTTGAAGATAAACAAGCAGCCATCTAGCTCAGAAGCAACAAAGTCTCTCTCCTCTCATATGCCACTAAAGGCTTCCAGGTCACTTCCCTCCGCTTAGGGCAAATCAACCCAAATAGCAGGAGGCACTCCAGCCTGCCCTGTGTGGGAGTGCTGTACACCACACAAGGCACCTGGGACAAACACCTACAGTGCGCTGCACCGTTGAAGAAACCTCCGTCATGCCTCTAAGGTGATCTCGTCAACTAGGGCAATTCTGCCCAGCACCACTGGGTCCCGGCATTAAAAGGGCACACTGACCTGCCATGTTGGAGCAGTGTCTAAACCCCTCTGGCCCCTCATCCAAGCAATCAGGGATCAGCTACTACTTTATACTTTATTTCCTCCTTCTCTCTCTCCTTGCTCTTTACCATCACAGCCAACCTTAGTGAACTCAGTTGGATTTATTTCCTTCATTCTCTTTATTCTCTTTTTCTTTCTTTCCTCTTTCTGTCTTTGCTTTCTTCACCTCTCTCTTAGCTTGTACGATTCTCTCTGCTCCCTCTCATTGCTTGCACATACCACTGCTGGTTTCCAGAGCCCTACACTCTGCCTAGGGCAACCCTGTCCTCCTAGTGGGCAGCCTGACCCCTAAGACAGTACTGCACACAGGACGAGTCAGAGCTACACACAGCATAACACAGGGTCAGTTATTTCTTTAACCATTTAAAAAATACTCTCTCCTTCTCCTTCCTTTTCTCTTCTCTCTTTTTCCTTTTATTGGACTCTTCTTACAGGTTTTCTGCTTTTCTCCGCTCCATCTAGCTCTTCTCTACTTCCTACCACAGCCTCCACAGATTTGGTTCTCCTTTTTAGTTGTTTTCTTTTCTTTTTTTTTTTTTTTTTTACTGTTGTCACCTTTGTTTACTCTGTGCATTTTAGTTGTGTGTGGGTGAGTGGTTGTCAGTCTGGTTGGCATTATTGCCCCAGTCTGTGTCTTCCTCTTTCTCTCTTTTTCCTCTCCTTTCACTCTCTTTCCCATCACAAGACAATAGCTGTCTCCAGGCCACTCCCCTCTGCCTAGGGCAAACCTGAAGCCCCAACTGAGGGAGCTCCCACCCCCCACTTATTGGTGTGGCAAGCAGCTGGGGAATTCACGCTGGTCCTCTCCCACACACCAGGCCACAGGTTGTTCTCCCCTATAAAAAGTGGGGGCATCCCCAGCCTAAATCCTGAGGTCCTACAAGTGACTGGGGGAAACACCTGACCACCACTTGTGAGGCTCCACGCTACTGTGGGAACATCCACCCAATCTCCAAGGCGATCTCTCTGTACATCCCCTTGTCTAGCCAGATTTGTAAAGTAGAATTTGGATCATGATAGTGGGGGGAGGAAGCATTTAGGAACTAGAGGAAACATGTTTCATTGTTGCTACCCTGCACCCTGACTGGCTTATCTCCTCCCCACATCCCTTCAGGAAGGGGGTGTCCAGTTACCTACCAATGGGCTTTGAGTCTCCACTCTGCACTCACCCTCATTTACAATGACATGATTTTTGTGTTCTTTGATGCTTGATATCTGATCCCTTCAACAGTTCATGGTCACACAGGCTGGTGTGCTTCCTCCATGTGGGCTTTGTTGCTTCTGAGCTAGATGGCCGCTTCTTTATTTTCAAGCCTGTAAGATCCCAGATGCTATAACTTTTGATAGCCAGGCACCATCAGCTTTCTTCACCACATTTGCTAGTGCACACATTTTTCTTCAACCATCATGTTGGAAAGGTGTTCATCATGGAATGCCAATTTAATATAACGTCTTCTTGCATTGAGTAAGTATTTGGCAATGTCCATCTACTGCCTTAATACTAAGTCTATAAATATATGCACGTTGATCTATTTACGAACCCTCCTGTATAAATATATTTACATATGTACATGCCAGTATGTAGACCTCTAGAAATACCCTTTGTCACCTAGTTCTTTCCTCTATTTACTTTTACTTTCCTCTTGTCCGACTATCATGCTCAGCTTTCACTTGGGTTTGAGTAATTTCTCTTGGTTACATTGCCCTTGCTGAATACCTACCAGGCTTCTCACACCCTCCTTGCGACGGATTTTGGATTACTTGTTGCTCCCCTGTCGCTGGATTGGTCAGCATCACCTCCTTACCCCCTCCTCTCTCTCTCCCATGTCCCCGGGAACCATTGGTCCTGTTGTTTTCTCCTCCAGACTATTCTTCCAGCCTATCTTATCTAGATAGATCTGTTGAGATAATAATATGCACCAAAAATCAAACCATAGCAAGATAGGCGATGGGTGAGAACACTGTGATGACAAAAAAACAACAACAGAAAACCAATGATCAATAAAAGAGTAAATTAATTAAAAGACAAAAAATTTTTTAAGAAAGAAAAACCTGTAAATAGATCAAGGTCTGATTTTTTTTTTCTATAGGTGTGTCCTTCAGTCAGGTCTGATGGCGTATCTTGCTCTGGCCCCAGAGTCTGTCCTTTGTACTCCCTCAGGGGCTACCCGCTCTGCTCTCATGGTTGCTCTGCTGCATGCTTTTAGTGATTTGCCTCCGTGTTGGAGGGCCAGTCGGGTCAGTCCCAACACAGAGTCTCCGGTATTGTCCCCATAGTGCTCTGGGCCAGCAAGGGATGGCATGTCTCATAGTGGGATCAGCCATATGGTCCACTCTGTACATTGGCTGTTCAGAGTGCCAAAATCATCCTCCAAGCCTGGTGGACCAGTGTGTGCTCCACTCTCTTCCTCCCCCTTCATTTGCCCCTGTGTGCTCTGATCAGACATGTCCATCTCCCCTAGCTACAGTTTCAGTGCCGTCTTCTAAAGTAAATTCTTCTGGGGGGAGGGGCAGTTGTCCACGTAGCTGGTATGGAGGCTGGACCATCCACTTTTCATTTAGGATCAAAAGCATCTAGCTTTTAGCATTAGGTGCTATTGAGTCAGTTCCAACTCAAGGCAGAATGAACCACTGCGCAGTCCTACACCATCTTCAAAACTGTTGTTATACTTGAACCTAACATTTCAGCCTTTTCCAGGGACTGGCATCTCCTGATAACATATCCAAAGCATGTGAAGTCTCCCCGTGCTTGCTTCTAAGGACCTTTCAGACTGTTCTTCTGACACAAATCTGTTCATTCTTCCAGCACTCAATGGTATTTTTAATATTCTTGGCTAGTGTCATCTTGATGGGTTGAAACACTATCTCGCTCTAGTGTTGATGTACATTTTTCTGATGCCTAATTATACTGAGTATCTTTTAAGGTAATCATTTAATTTTTATGGCATTTTGAAAAGATGTCAATGAGGTCTATTTAATTTGTGTTCAGATGGAAACACATAACTCAAACTAAATATGTGACAGTAGAATAAGAATCCATTTTATCCTAAATACTTGAGATATTTATACAGCCTACTCAAGTTTTTATCAACATAGATAAGGTGGCGGTGGTGGTGGTGGTGGTGGTGGTGGTGGTGGTGGTGGTGGTTTTTAAGAGTTAATCTCTAAATAGGGGGCTGTAGTACTGAGCACTGAATCTCCTTTGCTTGATTAATTTTTATGTTAGGGAAGTAATACAAGGATTCCATCAAATGACCCATCAGTTTGAGGAAAAAGCATATCAGAATTGATGGTCAAAGCCTATATGGCTTTATGGTTTAGTCTCTAGGGGTATGTAATGCTCTTGTGAAAATAGTATTCCTCATGATAATAACGAGGAACTGGTGGGCCTCCAGGGCTGGGAGCTGAACTGAGGGGCAGTTCTACCCTGTCTAATAGGGTCACTATGAGTTGGCAAAGAATCGATGGCTGTCAGTTTGGTTTGTTTGACTTGCGTACTGGCATTCAGTGTGTTTATCGAAATCAATAAATTACAAGCATTTAGATGTCTATTTTTTACATACAAAATTTAAATCCCCCAAGCCTCTGAAAACTGCGAAGATTTCACAGCACTAGGTTGGTACTCTCCCATCCAAGAATCAGTGAAACTGGCAGGGTGTGAGGCATTCAGGCTCCCTCAGTTCCTCCTACTGCCTTCCCTGACCCTGGTCACTTGCTTCTATTACCTCTCTTGGACCTTACATGCATTTGAATTAGAACACCATAGAGTACAGTGCTCTACATGTGCAGCAGCTCTAACCATGTCACTCTCTGTCTCTATGAAGCCTCTTCCAACAAAATTCAAATGCGATTGTATGTGCACACATAAACACACGCATGCACCAGAGCACCCTTCTTAACAGAGAGTCAGGAGGGTCTCTTATTTGCTGTCCTCACTTTGGACACAAGTCCCTTGATGATGAGTAGGAGAAAAGGAACATCAGGTAGTGGGGGAAACCCTAAGGAGGAACAGAGGAGAGCTTTAACTAAGAATAATGCTACTAGGGGAATGATGGCATGTGAGGAAAATTAGATACTTCCAGACTGTCAGATTTTTCCATACAGCAAAATTAACTTTTCTAGTTTTGTCTAAAACTGGCCCCAGGAAATTTCAAATAGCACATCTCAGATTATCTAACCTACAAAGGAGTAGCCGGCCTTCCACCCACCCCCACCCCACCCCCGCCAAAAAACCAAGCGGTACAAAGCTCCACTGGGTACACATTTCAAAATATACATTCTCCTGTTTGGGCAGGCATCTGGCAACTTGCTCTGAGCTAGTGCACCCACACTTTTTTCCCAAGGTCATTGCTGGTGACAAGACCTTGTGCTCTTCTCACAAGCCAGAATGCAAACATAAATCAAGTCAGTGTAAGACGCCATCATCACCTCACTCAAATACACCTCGTCAAGTGAACTCAAACTTCAAGAAGATGCTCATTTGTTTGGTTTTGTTGATGTGAGGGTGATAGTGCATTTGGAGTTTAGTCATTGCACTAGGTCAGACTGTTAATCAAGCTTCCTATATAGAGGTTCTGAAGATATTGTGTAAGAAGGTCTGAGTTGTCTGGCTAGACCAGAGCTTGCACACTGCTATTGACTAGAAGTTCCGACACACAGAATCCAGGACAGATAAACCCCTCAGGACCAATACTGAGAGTAGCAACACCACGAGGGAAGGTAGGGGGGAGAAGCAGAAGAAAGGGGAAACCAATCTCAATGATGGACATACAGCCCCACTCCACCACCCAGGGGAACAAACAGCAGAAGTTTGGGTGAAGGGATACAGCAGAGGCGTAAAATATAAAACTAAAAAGTATGTATAAAGTATCAGTGGTTCACGTGGGTGGGAGGAGGGGAAAAAAGGAGCTCAAGGAGAAAGAACATGTTTGGAAATGATGATAGCAATGTATGTACAAATGTGCTTCATACAAATTGGTGTATGAATTGTTACAAGAGCTGTAAGATCCCCCAATAAAATGATTTATTTAAAATAAAAAGGACTGATTAGTGGTAGACAGGGGACTGGTTTTGCCACCATGACAGTGCACCTGCTCACACAAAAAAAACAGCATGCCTCTATCGCCCAATCTGATCCCAGCACACCGAGGCAAAATACTAAGGGTGTACAACAGAACAGGAAGGGGAACAGAGCAACGAAGTCCCCAGGGAATACCAAAAATAGACTTTGGGGCCAGGGCTAGCTGACCCATCATACTCTATGAGAAAACACTCCTAAAGGCCAACAAACAGTCCTTGAACTAACTAAAAGCTTTTCTTTCTTGTGTTTTGTTTTGCTTTTTGTCATTGGCTTGTTGGTGGTGGTGTTGTTCTTTTGTTTCATTTTGTTGCTTGGGTTTGCTCTGTCTCGTTTTTGTGCATGCTATGATTTCCACAGGTCTGTCTAAATGAGATAGGCTGGATGAACAATCTGGAGGAGAAAACAATGGGACTGACAGCTGGGGGAGGGAGATGGGAAAGGGGGGTGTAGGGAAAAAGGAAGTGCTGTTAACAAACCCAGGGACAAGGGAACACCAAGTGATCCAAATAGATGGTGAGGAGGGTGTAGGAGGCTTGGTAGAGTGTAACCAAGAGTAATGTAACCTAGAGGAATTACTGAAACACAAATGAAGGCTGAACATGAGAGTGGGACAATCGGAAAGTAAAAGGAAATCAAGGAAAGAGGTAGGAAGCAAAGGGCATTTATAGAGGTCTAAATAAAGGCATGTGCATATGTAAATATATTTATGTATAACGATGGGGAAATAGATCTATATGCATATATTTATAGGTTTAGTATTAAGGTAACAGATGTACATTGGGCCTCCATTCAAGTACTCCCTCAATGCAAAAATACTTTGTTGTATTAAAGTGGCATTCCGTGATGCTCACCTCCCCAACACAATTGCTGGAGGCAAATGGGTGCATAAGCAAATGTGGTGACTGAAGTTGATGGTGGTCGGCTATCAAAAGTTATACATTCTGGGGTCTTAAAAGCTTGAAGTTAAACAAGTGGTCATGTAGCTGAGAAGCAACAAAGCCCACATGAAAGAAGCACACCAGCATGTGTGATCACGAGGTGTCGGAAGAATCAGGTATCAGACATCATCGGAACAAAAAAATCATATCTTTGTGAATACGGGGGAGTGTGGAGTGAAAACCCAAAGCTCATTTGTAGATAATTGGACATCCCCTTACAGAAGGGTAGCAGGGAGGAGAGGAGCCAGTCAGGGTGCACTGTAGCAACAATGAAACATACAACTTTCCTCTAGCTCCTAAATGCTTCTTCCCCCACAACTAAAATGATCCCCATTCTACCTTACAAATCTAGCTAGACCTGAGGATGTACACTGGTACAGATAGGAACTGGAAACACAGGGAATCCAGGGCGGATGATCCCTTCAGGACCAGTGGTGAGAGTGGCGATACGAGGAGGGTAGAGGGAGGGAGGAATGGAAAGGGGAAACCGATTACAAGGATCTACATATAACCATCTCCCTGGGGGACAGACAACAGAAAAGTGGCTGAAGGGAGATATTGTATAGTGTAAGATAAGACAAAATAATAATTTAGAAATTATTCAGGGTTCATGAGGGATGGGGAATAATTATCAGCTGATGCCAGCGGATTAAGTGGGGAGCAAATGTTTTCAGAATGATGAGGGCAATGATTGTACAAATATGATGTATGTATCAATTGTGATAAGAGTTGTATGAGGCCCCAAAAATTGATTATAAAAAAAGAGAAAAGAAATAACAGTATGAAAACATCCCCCAAAAAAGCATGCCTCTCTTGTCCCTCATATCCTAATCACCTGAACTCACTCCATGTGACTTCTTTCTGTTTCCATGAATGAAGGACAGTGGTTTGACAACACAGAAGAGGGGGGGAAAAAACAAGGGTGTCACCCAAACTGCTGAGTTTGAAAAATGTTTCCAAGAATGTAATCACAGATTAGACAAATGTGTGAAGTGTAATGGAGAGTACTATGAAGGGGATAAAAAATTTAAATGCATAGTTTTGAAAAAATTGTAGTTTTTGTCGGGTTCCCCCTAGTAGCTTCCAATTTCATAGCAACTCAAGCCATCACCATACATCAAACTGACAGAGAAGGGGTGGGTTTTGTGTGTAGGTGGTGTTGGTTATTGCACAGGGGCAAGGGACTTCTGGTGGCATAGTACCTTATGCCTTGGGTGTCAACTGTAATGTCAGCAGTGGGGAACCACCAGTCAGTCCTCAGAAGAAAAGGATGAGGCGTTCTACTCCCATAGAGTTAGCCTTTGGGAAACCCACAGAGATAGTTCTGCTCTGATCTCATAGAGTCGCTATGGCTCAGCATCGACTCCATCGAAGTGAGCTGACAAACTAAAGGCAGGAGATCTGAAAGAGGATGCGGAGACGTTGTCTCAGGTACTTTGGACATATTACTATGGTGGAACCAGTCCTGCAAGAAGGGCATCATTTTTGGCAGAGGGTTAGCAAACAAGAGGAAGACCCTTACTTAGGTGGATTGACACCGTGGCTGCGAGAATCGGCTCAAATACAGTAACAAGTGCGAGGATGGCGCAGGACTGGGCTTTGTTTCTCTCTCTAGTGCACAGGCCCCTATGAATCCGAACTGACTCCAGGGCTCTACAATATCAACTACTACAACCCTGAAGTTCAAACCTACCCAGTGGCTTCCCAAAAGGGAGGTGTGGCCATGTGCCTCTGTAAAGATGACAGCTAGGGAGCCCCTGCGGGGCAGTTCTACTCTGTGGCACAGGGGCAGCCAGGAGTCGGAATGTGCTTCACAGCAAAGGGTGTGCTTTGTCTCAGTTTGTGCCTGCTGCTGTTTATGCTATGCACTGAGTTTAACATGTGACACTCAGGAGCGAATGAATGGAAACACACCCATGATGCTTCCATGATGCCAGATGCAAGCTGACACTGTTTCTGAGTTCTGGGCATATTATTTTTTCAGAGATAATTTCCTGTAGCGGTGACACACCGAGTCCTATTTCATGTAAAAGCATCAGCAGCAGAGGAAAGCACTGCACAGAGAGAAGACTATGACACATAACAGGCTTTCCATAGAGGAACAAAAGGGTGGATGTCTTGGGCTGAACTCTTTTCTTGTATACAGACAGTAAACAAGCTGAACACATCTCACCTAAGCATAACATTACAACTACTTGAAGCCCAGCTCAGGCATCTGGACAAGAGGCAGCAAGGAAGGATGGGAGAGAGTTAATGGGCTGGGCGTCCCCAAAGGTGCAGAGTGGGAATCAAGGGAGGATCCAGGACGAGCCAAGGCTTCTGGCAGAAGTCTGAGAGGAGAGCAGCAGAAAGGAGCTGCTCTCTGGGTCCTCACAGATGTAGCCAGTGAGAGAGCAGCAGTGCTGCCCCCTGGCGGTGCGCCGAAGGCAGGGCCGCTTCCCCCAGGGCTGGAGAGCTCTGGGGAAAGACAAATCCTGTCACTTTGGATGCCAAGTAAGGGGGCACTGTGTGCCGGTGGTGTACCTATGTTGGCCAAAGCGCTGCCCACTGTGCATTTGCTTCCCACAAGCACAGTTATCCTTCCTCGTGCATCCAGGAAAGACAGTTCTAGAAAAACACAAGCAGTAAAATAAAACACTGCCAGGTCTCGAACCATCCTCACCATTGTTACTATGCCCACTGATGTAGCCACTGGTTCGAGCTGTTTTATTGCCCGTCCTCCACTTTTTGCCAAGCATCATGTCCTTCATGGACTTGATGTCCCTTCAGGGACTGGTCTCTCCTGACAGCACGTCCAAAGATATCAAATGAAGTCCAGCCATCCTTTGTCCCCATGTTCTCTTGGCAGTCCTTGTACTTTTATTGCTCAGTGTCTGATTATTTGGGACCAGGCCTTATTGCTGCCCCTTCCTCACCTTGGCCCCCAATCCCGACCCCAAGCCCTGCACATCCACTGTGTGAAACCTCCTGTTCCTGTAACCATCCCTGTGCTTTTGTGTGGGGGGTCTAGCTGGGTTCCCCTGGCAATTCGCCAGCTGCCCCTGGGAAAGTTCATGGAGTCGGCTAATTAGTAGAAAAGCCAAACGTCCAGCTGAGATTGGTTTACTCCCTAGCACCCTTGGGCAGGAGCACAGCCCCACTCCCGGTCCCAGGTAGCCAACGACCACACCTAGGTTCTCCGGACTTGGCAGCTGTAACATGTGGCCTGGGCTTCCCCTTCATTTCCTGCTCCTTTCTGGCTTGCTGTCTGACTTTTCTTTGCGGAATTAAAGCTGCAAATTGACAGGATCCCATAAACACTCTAAAGCCACAAAAAAACACCAAATGCCCACCCAAACATGTGAAACTTCCAAAAATCATCCTTAGAAGATTCCCAAACCCTAAACATTCCTAAACCCCATATATGCCCTGAAAACACCATGAAAGCCCTAAGAAAACCTAAAATGCTGGGGGAAAAAAACACATATAATATGAAAAATGCCCTAAAATCCCTAAGGAACTCTGTAACATCACTAAAAACACCATATTGTGCTGAAAAATACCTATACACTCTAAAAAACCACCCCTAAATCCCTTAAACACTCCCTAAAATCTTATAAAACACCCTAAAAACCCCAAACCACCCGAATGCCCCAAACACACCTTGAACGTCCACAAACAACCTAAAAGCCCTAAAAAATCACATGCCACCAAAAAGCCCTAAATGACCGCAAAATTCCAACTCATAGCCACCCTATAGAGGGCTTCTGGAGCTGTCAGTCTTTTATGGGAACAGCTTTATCGTTCTCCCAAGGAGAAGTTGGTAGGTTTGAAACCCTGACCTCATATTTAGCAGTCTAATAATTGCTGGACAGTGCCACCAAGGCTCTACTGGTGTAGTGGGTTACACATTGGGCTGCTCACCTCAAGGGAAACGGTTCAAAACCACCACCCACTCCTTGGGAGAAAGAAGAAGCTTTCTTTCTATTCCCCTAGATTTCTCATTGAAGGTGTAAAGTAACCTGTTAAATGCTCGCAGTGGCAGCAGCAATGTCTCATAACCATGGGGAAATGTGGTTCAGAAACTTCAGAAGCAAGCATCCACCAGTAGGTGACTGACCAGCAGTATTGACTTGGGCAAAGAGAAGGTGACATGGAAGGGTAAGGAGAAGAATGCGTGCAGAGGGCAGGTTGGCAGCTGAGCCTAAGTCCAGTAGAAACAACAGCAGAATGGCCTGTTCCTGGAAGGGCCACAGGAGATGGTGCGACTTCATGTAGCCCCCACTTACATGTGTAACAGCAGCAATTGCCTGAACACGTGGTCTCCCCAGGGAGGAGCCTTTGTGTGGTGTTAAGATGCTGTTACTGTCTGTTGTACTGTGGTGGCCTGCATTTGGCTGTAATGGTGGAAATTTTGCAGCCAGTAGTTCAAATGCCTGCTGGGTCACTCACTGCAGGTAGACTTCAGCAGTTTCCAGACAGAGACGAGGGAGGAGGACCTGGTCTTCCACTTCTGAAAGAACTGGCCAGTGTGAACCTTGTGAATGGCAGAACACTATACCTGAACATGAGTACCGCAGGCTATAAGGCATGATGGTTTGACACAGTGGCTGCAGCAATGTGCTCAAACATAGGATAGTGCTGGCCTGGAAAATAGTTCATCGTCCATTAAAAAAAATCATTATATAGGGGCTCATACAACTTTTGTTGTTGTTTTTCCCTAAGGGAGAGCAGTGTATTGGTACACTGAGAGGTATATAGATCAATGGATACGAACAGAAAAGCTACACATATATTCACCAGTCAACAGGAAACTAGCCTTCGAAAAAGGACACAGAAATATCCAAAGGGACAAATTCTGCTTGCTCAACAAATGGTGTTGGACAAACTGAGATACCGTATGTAGGAAAATGAAGCAAGCCCCAAACCTTCCCCCATGCACAGAAATTAACTGAAGAGGGGTTAAAACCTGAAAGTAAACCTCCGGGCTATCATAATCATTTTTTCGATGACCTCATCGGTCAGAAATCATTGTAGGAACGCCAAAGCGTTCTTGTGTTCAACGTCTACATACATAGCAGGTGCTCCAGTAAAGGGGAATCTTGGTGGAGCTGGCTCATCCATTCCTGAAGAGAGTAGAGCACCACGTTGGCCCATCACAGAGCTCAGGTGTAATCTTATCATGGAGAATGAGAGGGGACGGCCGGGTATAGACCCAAAACCTATTTGCAGTGCACTGGACATCCCCTTACAGAAGGATCTCAGAGAGGAGATAAAAGAATACAGGGTATGAGACAGCAAAGAAAAACACAACTTTCCTCAAGTTCTTTTTTTTTTTTGTTTTTTTTGCGCACCCCGCGGGCGCCCGGTGCCGCCCCCTCCCTGGTCCCGCGGCGGCGGCGGCGGCTTGGGGCCGGGGGGGGGGGCGCCAGGGGAGGGGGCAGACACCAGGGGCAGCAGTGGCGGCGGCGGCTCCCGGCGCCATCTTGGGCTGATCGATGAATTGAACAAAGAGGATCAATTTCCGATCAAGCGAGTTATCAATGGGGGCCGGGGAGTGAGAGGGACTTGTCCCTGAGTCGGCCCCGCTTTCCCAGGCACCCCCCTCCTCCCCTCCGCCGCGGCTCCCCGGCGGCAAGGCAGCCCGGCGCCCCCCCGGGGAGGCCGCGACCGCCCGCAGCCCCCACCCGCGAGCGAGAGGCCGAGAGAGAAGCCTGACCTGCAGCTGCTGTAAATCAAAGCGCTTCCAATATTGAAACATAGATCCCACATTGGCCGCCATCTTGAGACGTATTGAGACGGAGTGAGAGGCTGATAGAGAGGGGGCTGGAGTTCAGGAGCCGCCAGGAGGCAGCAGGCGGGCGGCGCCAAAACCCGGCCTGGAGCCGGCCGCCGCCGCCGCCACAGAGGAGCGCGGACTCCTCCTCACGGCGCCACCGCCGCCAGGGCGAGCCGAGCCGGAGTCGGAGTCTGAGCCCGAGGGCGTGGCGGCCGCTGGCCCGGCCTAGCGCGCGGCCGCCCGGCCACGCCCCCCGCCTGCGGCCGAACGAGCGACCCACTCGTGACCCCCGCCCCTCCCAACCCCCAGCCCCGGCCGGCGGCCGCCCGGCTCGGCGCGGCCTGGCCCCTTGAGGGCGGCGAGAGGGGCGCTGGAGGGCGGCGAGAGGGCAGCCCCACCGCCCGCCGAGGCCCAGGCCGGGCTCACCTGGTGCGGGGGGGGGGGGCGCGGAAGGAGGGGGCCCTGGCGGCAGCGGAGCGCAGGCCCCCCGCCCGCCTCTACGCCCGGGCGCTGGGTGCCGGCGACGCGCCGGGGGTCGTCGGTCGTCCTGCTGGGCGCCCGCCCGCCCGCGGAGCCGCCGCGACCACCTGCTTGAGCCCAGACCCCCGCACGGCGCAGGCCTCAGCGCACCCGCGCTTGTGCCCGAAGCCTTGACCGTGGGCGGCCCCGCCAGCCGGGGCCTCAAGGACCCAGCACCCCAGAGCGCCCTTGCTGGGGGAGGGCAGGGGCATGGGGAGGCATCAGCCCCTGACCCTCTTGAACTTGCACCCGCCAGCGTCCAACGCTGGGGCCCCAGAGTCCCCTCTCAACACCACCCGGTGACCCAGGGCCCCCTAGCTGTCACCGCCGACTTGGTACTTAGGAGACATGCTCTCTGGAGGCGGTTGAGGCTTGTCTTGTGGCCAATAATCATCTCCTACGCCTTCCTTTCCAGTCACTAATTTGATGTCTTCACTTAAAGAAATGCCCATAAGTTGAGGTTTCAGAGGAGAGCTCCTTGAGCTCCCCAGACAACAAGGGGGCCGAGTGTCACCGTCATTATCCTGAGCTGGGAGGGAACACTAGTGTTCCAGAGGCTGGGAATCCGTCACTGCCTGCCCACAGCACAGACAGAGCAGGTGCTGGTTATAATTGTTTCTAGACGTCCTGCCATGCTCAGTTGAATGTCAAAGCCATAAACGTTGCCCGACTACAATCAAACTGGAGTACGCAGACATTTCTGCATCATTGCCGGGTGGAAATACACTGAGTGGAGTTGGATGAGATGGCAGCAAGTGCTTAAGGAGGGGGTGCTGTGGGAATACCAACAAGATGACTGCTAGTCTCCATTTCCTTCTCTCGTCTGCTTTGTGTTTTCTTTCAGGACCAGAAGAAATGATGCATATGTAAGGAAAAAAACTTTTCATTTCCAGAGGAGTTTTCCACCCCACAATCTACCCGCAGCCTCCTTTGAGCAAGCCAGTAAAAGCTTTTTTTTTTTTTTTTAACCTGCCTTCTCACTATGACAATTTCCGGAGCTGCTATGTGGCTGTGTTTAAAAGTCCCCCTCGGGATCCAGAGTGCAATCCATATCACAAAGGCATCCTCCCAGTCCTAAATAGCAATGTGACCTCATTTCAGAAGGTTGTTCTTGTTTCCATAGACCCAGAATGGAGTTTAAGCTGTTGATCTTGACTGTGGTTGTCGACTCAGCCTCTCATGGGCACCTCATGGGCAGTGGAGCAAACTGTGCCAATCTGTGCTACCACCAGGACTGGGAGAGGAAGCCAACAGTGGTGGGCCATAGGTCAATGTGTGGAAGGGGATGATCAGGTCTTTCTTCATTATTCTGTTTCAGTCTGGAAACACCACTGAAGCCTCAGTGTCGTAGCAACACACAAACCTTCACTGACAGTCTGGGGCACATTGGCTGCAAATCAAACCCGGGTCTTCCCGGTGAAAGACGATGAGAGGTCTACCACTGAAGCACCGTGGCCCTCACCTCAAACCAGGGCAGTCATTTCCGGAGTTCAAACCAGACCACAATGCAGGATGACTGAGATTGCCACCAGAATCTGATACTGATGCAGAAAAAAACCTAACTACCATTTTATTGACTCCCAATAGGACAAAGATCTGCCCCTTTGGGGTTTTGAGACTTTAAATCCTTACAGCAGGGGTCGCAACCTGTGGGTCGCGACCCCTTTGGGGATCAAATAACCCTTTAACAGGGGTCATCCAATTCATAACGATAGCAAAATTACAGTTATAAAGTAGCAATGAAAATAATTTTATGGTTGCAGGTGACCACAACATGAACTGTATTAAAGGGTGGCGGCATTCAGAAGGTTGAGAACCATTGCCTTACAGAAATAGACAACCTCATATTTCTCCCACGGAGGGGCTAGTCAGTTCAAACCCCTGACCTTGCGATTAGCAGGTTAATGCATAGTCCACTACACCACCAGGGCTCCTAATGATATAATAAGAGATACTATTGTTAGATCTCTCGTGGGAGAAATATACCTCAGTCCTTGGCTTCGCGTGAGAAAGAATTCACTCCGCAGCCTGGATTGTGATCCAAGTGAGTTTTTTGAGAGAAGAAGTTTCAGGTTTACACAGGCACCTCAGGGCCCCTCACCCCTGCACAGCTTGCCTAGAAGCTGCTGGAGAGAAAGTCACTACGTGGGCTCCAGGATCCTGCCTTTTCTTTCTTTTCTTAAATCGTTTTATTAGGGGCTCATACAATTCTTATCACAATCCATACATACATCAATTGTGTAAAGCACATTGTACACTCACTGCCCTCATTATTCTCAAAACATTTGCCTCCACTTAAGCCCCTGGCATCAATCAAGTCCTCATTTTTACCCCTTCCTCCCCCATCCCTCAAGAAACCTTGATAATTTGTGAGTGGTGATATTGGGAGGGTAGAGGGAGGGTGGATTGGAAAGAGGAAACCGATTACAAGTATCTACATGTGACCTCCTCCCTGGGGGACGGACAACAGAAAAGTGGGTGAAGGGAGACATCGGAGAGGTCAAGATCCTGCCTTTTCAATTCCTCCACAGGGAGGCATGGTTGATGGTCCTGGTCAACCCCATTGGCTGGATTGAATTCACCTGGCTCAGATGGGCCAATCCAGGTGTAACACCCACCTAGGTGTACCACCCCTTCCTGGCCGGAAGTTTGAACCTGAGCATATGTAATGGATGACCCACTCCCTATGCTAAGCTACCTAACAGTATTTGCAAGATGCCGAGCAATGTTCTAAGCTTTTTGTATATAATAATTCAATTATATCACTTAAGAAGCCTATGTGTGGACTCTATTCTTGCCTCATTTTACAGATGAAAAATCAGTGGCACAGGATGATAAAGCCATGAGCCTATGACCACACAGTGAGGAAGTGGAAAGGAGAGATTTGAACCCAGGCTGCAGAGTCCATGCCTTGGGTGCCTACAGCGCCACATAGGACACAGGAAAGCATGGAGCAGACTCGGCGTAAGACCTAGCATGTATGTGCTAGGACTGCATGAGAGTAGCTGCTACTCAGATCCAGAAGAGAATACAAGGCTATTGCAAAAATTATTTTTTCCAAGAGAGGGTGGAATTCTGCATCTTGTGCGAAATCCCCCAACCTGCACATGGCACAGCTACTTCAGAAGGTTCCCAACAATGTGTGCTGTGTGGCAAACCTAACTGAGCTCAGGGGGAGCTGGTCTGTGGGTTATGTTACCCAGAAGGTGAGCAGTTTGAACTCACCAGCCACCACTCCAAGGGAGAAAGAGAAGGCTTTCTGCTCCGATGGACTTACAGTCTTTGAAGTGGCAGGGAGCATTTCCATGCAGCCTATGATTAGGATCTAGGAGGGTGAGGGTGGATGGAGTTGGTTGAGACCTGGCTTCAGGGCATTTCCCAGAAGGGCTTCCTGCAGTGACTCTGCCTTCAGGAATGTCTGGTGACCCTGAGGGCAGCAAAGTCCTAAGCACACTCAGGCAGTGGTTCTCAACCTTCCTAATACAGGTCCTTTTGTTGTGGTGACCCCCCCCCCCCCGACCATTAAATGATTTTCTTGCTACTTCATCACTGTAATTTTGCTACAGTTATGAATTGGACGAGCCCTGTGAAAGGGTCATATGACTCCCAAAGGGGTCGCAACCCACAGGGTGAGAACCACTGCACTAAGGGTTCCCCTTCCGGGCAGCTCTACCAGTGTCTGATGTGCATAGTTCTGTGAGGTGAGAGAAATGAACTTAGTGTCTGCTTCTGGTGACAGTTGATGTGGGTGGGCTTTCTCCCTATGTCAAATCCCTCTCAAGCCATTTGTCACCACAACAGAGGGAGCCACACACATAAAGCAAGAAGAGGAGGCAGCATAGCAGGACGGTAAGCAGAACAAAGATTGAATAAGCACAATTCACTTCAATCATGAATCGGGTGCCCTTGAGATGTGAGGAAGACCCCAGTCTAGTGACATTAGATCAGGTTTAGGGATTGAGTGACGGGACCCTCTTGGCTCCCCTCAGCCCCTATCTTGCTTTCCCATTGACCCTGCCCCTTACATCGTGATTGGTCCTTATTCCAGCATGATGGTTGGTTTCATAATCACAACATGTGGGAATGTGTTAGTCGATAGGTTATACAGGCACAGTCTCTGGAATGGGTAAGTGAGGAGGTGTGACTGGTGACATGACTGGTGGAATGGATCATGTGAAGTGATTTGAGATCGTTGTTCAGACCTGATAGGTCATCCAGGCCTCTAGTTGATCCTGGCAGTACTCTAGTTTAAGGAAACAGAATGTTAGGCATTTAAGTCATATTTAAGCTTAAATTTTGAGCAATAGGCTGTGGCTCACAGTGAGAGTCTATGTGGAGACCCTAAATCCATTTTGAGGGGCCACACATTCAGCCACCATTGAGTTCTTTCCTACTGCTGACCGGCAGTGGAAAGCTTGCGTCCACTCCCCGGGCCAGACTCAGCGATATACGGTCGTGTGCACATCCCAATGAAGGTCCCGCTCATGCTCTCACAGGCCCTCCCGCAACTCCATGAATTGATCCGTCTTCAGGGACAGTTTTGTGACAAAGGTGTTTGTTTTCCATGTCTCATTTAAGCTTTCAGGAGCTCAGGTGGTGATGCTGGATAGTGTTGGACTATTAACAGCAAGATCGCTGGTTCGAAGCCACTAGTCATTCCACAGGAGAAAGATGAGGTTATTGCTTCCTGTAAAGGTAGCAACTTCAGGATCCCTACACAGAGTCACTATGAGTCAGAGTCAGCAGGACAGAATGAGTGTCATTTTATTTAAGTAACTGTGGCTGTGGGTCCTTCCGACACCATTGTGGCCTCATGCAGATGCTCTCCTTCATCCAGAACAGCGGTTTGTGTCTTTTTCTTGTGTAAAACATAGCAAAGGAGTTCCTAATAAAATAAAGTTGAATTGGGAGTCTTTTTTCCCTCAAACAAAGTAAATCCATAAATAGAAATGAGACTATGGTGCTAATAACCAGTTGGAGAGTTGAGAGAGCTGAACTCTCAATCCTGGTAGAAACCCATTGTGACTTTAAAAACTTGCTCAAGGTCATCCATAGCCTATGAGGTTGAGTTGAGCAGACACAAAACAGATGTGTTGGGGAGTAATTGTGTACATTAAGTAAACAATTTATCTTTCTAAAGATTCTGTCTAAAACTTACTTTAAATAGTAAGTTTTCCCCTGGGCTAGGGAAAGGTCAGGGAGCTTAACCCCCTAGTATCCACCCCCTCTCAGCATTCATCATGTTAGGCCAGAGGAGCCAAATCACACCCACTACCCAGGGAGCACTGCTTCCAAAAGCCCATTGCCTGTGCCGGGGCAGAGGGCAGGTACCCGGACCAGAAATGCTGACAGAGTGGAACCAGCGGGCTCAGCCCCCAGCTTCCTGAGAGAGCAGCTGTGATGGTTCACTTTTGGACAAATGTCAATGCATGACTTGGGCAGCACGAAAAGCAGATGTGCAGAGGTTGTTCGCTGTATTCCAGAAGTTCACACACTCCCCGCAGGCTCTTTGGTGGCTTCCACCTTCAATCCCAAAAGGCCACTGCCGTCCAGTGGATTCCAACCACAGTGACCCTATATGGAGTTTTCAAGACTGTAAATCTTCATGGGAGCCAGCAGTCTCATTGTCCCCCTTGGGACAGGGAGCTAGCAGCCCGTTTCACCTCCAGGACCCCTTCCTCTCTAATTCTGGATCCAGTCCCTCCAAATATCCTGCCCTGCCCTTGTCTAGGCTTCTTAAATGCGTTCCATGCTGCTTATGTTAGTCTGGGTGCCTTAGCGAAACAAATCCACAGAAATGCGTATGTATAAGAGAGAGTTTTATGTAAAGGGTGAGTGCACATCAGGAAAACATGCCCGCATTTGCTTATGCACCCGCTTTGTCTTCAGCGATCATGTCGAGATAGGCTGGTGGCTTCTTCCATGTGGGCTTTGTTGTTTCTTAGCTAGATGGCCCCTTGTTTATCTTCCAGTCTTTAAGACCCTGGACACTATATCTTTTGATAGCCGGGCCCAGGGTGCTTAACCACTACACCACAAGGGTTCATTAGCTTGTGACTTATCTCCTGCCATTCACACTAGATGCTCAAAATAGCAGGAAACCAGGTTTCTCCTTTGTGGCCACACCAGGTACTGACAGAACCAAGAACAGAGAAATGCTTAGTTATATATCTTGACTATCATTAGCATATTATATGCCTGGCAATATGTAAGCCTTCGCTCCCCTGACCTCTCACAGTCTCGGTAAAATGAAGCTAATAAAAGTAGTGCTCTCACAAGCTTGGTAGGAGATTAAACAACTCACATAAGGGTACACAGCCTATCAACGAGGAGGCGAGATGAGGCAGTGTGTGGCTGCTGAACCCACACCCTTCACAACACCTGCATTAAAATGACTGAGGGCTATGAGGAACCAGACAGAAGCAGGTTCACACCCCAGATTGAGTCAATTTAACTGCCTATTGTGCCTGACCCTTCTATCTCTGATCTTAGAAATGGGGTTAACAACAACAAAACACTGTAGAAGAAATGTCCAGCAGATGACAGGCACGCGATTAAACAACAAAAAATAAATCACTTAAGTTGAAATTCGAACTCCTGGAAACCCCTCAGACACGTGCAGAAAAGGATTGAGCCCCATGTGGTGTTTCCAGTGCCCCCGTCTTCCCCCCTAAAATGAGCATTTGATAAGGTAATGCCTGGATTGTTCCAAGCCCAAGACTGTGGAGAACTAAAGGAAAACCCAGCATTATGAATCTTTGAGCACAGCCCTGCTGGGAAACCGCCCTGCAGTCACTTGTTGATGACTGGAGGAGGGACAAGAGTAGGGAGAAGAACGAGGACTGAATGTGACACATAAGCAGGGATGGCCTACATTCCATAAAGGAAAAAACTCAAGGTCTGCTTTTCTGGTGCCGGAAAGTTAAAACCCATCTGGTGCAGTTGAAAAGGTGTGTGTGTGGAGTGGGGGGGGGGGGTGTTAGGGAGGAGGGGCGATGAGTCCAAAGGATGAACTCCATCTGCAATTGTGTCCTCAACTGCTTTCCCCTGCTAGCCACACGATATTTGTGGCTGGCCTGCCCTGCTTTTGTTATCAAGCCCAGAGAGGGCAAGAGACTAGCTCGAAGCCACACTGCAAGTTGGCAGCAGAATCAGGCCGAGAACTCTGGATGCTTAGAAAGCTTCACACAGACCTGAGAAAGTACCAAGGGAAGACCTGTTCGCTAACTGGGCAGCACTCACTGCATGCCAGCGCTGTTCCAGTGCCCCAGCCAGGGCATTGCTCCCTGTGTCTGTGTGTCTTCAGTGATGCACACAGGTGACGGATTGGCTTTTAATAGCATGCTTGGAAGGTTGAGGCCACCCAGCGGCACCTAGAAAGAAGGGCCTGCAAATCTACTTCAGACCAAGCAGCCTTTCCAGACCCTGGGGAGCACAGTTCTTCTTGGACACACAAGGAGGCCAGGAGTTGAAGTTGATTCCATGATGTAGTTGATTCCATGGTTCCCGGTTGTAGCTATACCTAGAGTCCCATCCACATTCATGTTTATATCTCTTCACTCCATGGGGTGCTCATGGCTCCAACTCTTCTGAAGCAGACCACCAGGATTTTGTTTAAGAGGCCTCTGGATAGGTTGGAACTGCCAACCTTTTAGTTTGTAGCTGAGTGCTAAACAACTTGTGCCATGCAGGGTGCTAAGCTCAGAAACTCAGTCGGTGCTTCATGATCTCAGTTGGAATTATAGAGAGGGTCAGTGATGATCCATTGACTGCTGGGTAATTGTTGATGTAGTCTCCCTGTGCAGACATGTAAAGTACCTGAAAACTTAAAATCCAACTCATTGAGTGCATCATCCTGCCGTGCGCCAGCCCAGCAGCATGCTCTGCTGGGGACATTTGGCCATGCCTGGAGACATTCTGAAGAAGGGAGTCCCACTGCCATCTAGTGGGCTGAGACCAGGGATGCTCGCTTAGCATCCTGGTGCAGGGAACAACACAGCCCCACAAGAACGATGTTGGCCAAAATGTCAGCAGAGCTGCCACTGGGAAAATGGTCTAGTCCAAGCGCTGACCTTCGTAGAGGAAGAAAGCCAATCCAGAGCAGCTAAGTGACCTGCTGTGGGTTGCACAGCCTGATTCCAAGCCCAGTACTATACCCAAAGCTGTTACCACGCCCAAAATTAAACAGCAATAGCTGCCCAAAGGCCTCTTAGTTTGAGGACCAAGTAAGACAGTAAATGAGAAAGCCCTTTGACAAATGTGGCATGCTGCACAAACATGAGATGTTATTACCCAGGATCTTTTGATATATGTAAATAGATCTTGTACCAGGTCAGTTAATTTTCCAACTGCTCTATCTGAGCTTTCAGATGGCAGCACCTCTGTCCAACCCAGGAAAGGACTCCTGTGCAGGCTGAGCAGCCCTGGAAAGCCTCATGCCTGGCTTCTCCCACCCCTCAGCTAATCTCCAAGTGATTAATAAGGGCTCTCACTATGTTGTGCCTCCCAGCTGACAGATACTAGGCTATCAAAGCATTCGTATCACCTCCTTGATGCCTGAGGAGGAATATAGTTTCATGTGTGAGAGTGCCCCAACCCGCGGGACTCAGTTATTCGAGGGGTTCCAAGGAGGACCCAGCCTGAAAGAGAAACGGGCGAGAGAGAGGAGCGAGACCAAGCAGATTCTTGTCAAGGTCTGAGTTTATTGCTACACAAGCCTCTCTATAAAGGGTGAGGCAAACAAGGGAGTTCAAAGGGGAGATAAAAAAAAGGAAGGGCGGGGGTGTAGAGCACACAGGGCAGGCGGCCGCAAGTCTGCAGTTGGAATGTCCGGTGCTGGAGCAGACAAGGGTGGGCCATCTGGTGTGTGTCAGGGTAAGATAAGGTTGAGGTGACGTGGCTTTAGCCCTGCTGGGCAGGCAATATGGCCTTGGTTTTGTCAGGCTGATTATGCCCGGTTCCCAACATGAGAGAAGCCAGGAATATCTCCTCTCACAACTGTGCAGCAAACGAGATCAGATCTCCCAATCTGATTTTCAGCCCTCCTGTCTTTCCAAGTGAAGTGGATGGTCCATTTCACATTGTCTCAAGTCTTTGCACATTGCATGCCAACATTGTGACACAGGGCGCGGCTGTGGGTCTTAGTAGACAAAGCCCCCACCCAGAACCCTGCCCTCAGAGCTCCTTGGTCACCCTGCACAACGCAGGTCCAGGCCGGGCTCCACACTGCAAGGCGATCAACCCTGACCCTCCAGTGTGGCCGTCCTCACACGCTCCCACATCCACCTAGAAGGACTGGAGATGAGAGATTCCGGAAGCTCCCTGCCTCATCTGCCTCCCTCCCCAGAGCGACAGAGCAACTGTAACTGATTAGGCAGGATGCAGCCTCGTTCCCAGTCCCCACCCTCTCTGGGAAAGCAGGGATGTCTGGCACCTCATCCAAGGCCTTTCCCCTGTGATCTCATTACTAAGGAGCTGCTCCTCTACCGCCCACCTCCATCACCTCATCTACATATGGGGGAGATGAGTATGTCTTCTTTGCTGCTCCTTCCCTGAGTCCACCCCAGGAGCTCCCTGAACAGATCACCAATCACTTCTCATTACACCTGCAGCAGCCGTCAGATACTGCTGAACAGAGACAGGCGCCTCCCCTGCTGCTGCCAGGCTCCAGTGCACATGTGCACACACACGTGCACACACATTGTACAGGCACACTCACATGGACACACAAGCATGCACACCCATGTGCACAAACTTTGTTCAGAGGTGGGAATTCTGCCCATTTTAGCCTCTAATATTGCAATCAGGGAGTGATAGAACAATGAAAGATGAAGGTGGATGAAGGAAGATCTATTTATTCCCTTACTTGTTACATAACCATTCAGGGCTCTTTTTTTATCCGTACAAACACACCACCACACCATCAACAATCATCAAGTAGATGTCATGTATGCAGTGCTGCCCTATTCAAGGCGGTGCTGAGTATGTGAGGAGGATTCTCTCTAAAGCACAGCTCTGAGGAAGTCTGTCTCCTTCGCACTTTTACACACACAGGGTGAGGAGCCTGCAGGAGGCTCCGTGCGTTGGGTGAAGCCACACGATGAGTGAGGAGACCGAGTGTGTAGCCAGGGGAGTGAGAGCGCAGAGTTCACCACTTCACCACCATGCTGGTGTGCACAATCGATGAAAGGGTGGCTGCCAGCAGCAGGACAGAAAAAAAGTAAAGCATGTAACTTGTGGTTTTATCTCTGGCTTACTTCCAAAAGGAATTGTTTTTGTTGTTCTAAAAAGCTTTATACCGAGAAAAAAAAAGAAAGAAAGAAAGCTTTATACCTCTATAAAAACAAAAGGCTACTGCTGTCAAGCACCTTCAGACTCAAGCCAGAGGAGAGCTCTCCCAGTGGGCTTCCAAGCTGAAAATCTTCACAGAAACACAGTACCTCCTGTGGAGTAGCTGGTTGGTTCAAGCCAGCAACCTGGCAGTTAACAAGTACGTCCCTTGTACCTGTAATACCTGTATAAAGTGTATTAAATATGAACTACTCCTGGTGTGTAATTTTAAATTGAATTATTGTGCCTGGAACTTTTTTTTTAATAGCTAAGAATGGTGAAATGAGACTCCTTTAGATGTTATGATAAGAATACACACTACACAGGGCTTGGACCCAACCCAGCTTAATTCAAAGGAAGGCAGATTTATTTTCTTCTGCTTCCCAGAAGGTTCCCCAGCAGAACGTGTGTTAAACAAAATTGTTTAGCTATGGAAAAGAGCAATCTCCTCTTGGGAAGATCCTGGTAGAAGGGGGCTTTGGTTACATATCCAGCTCAACCCAGCCCCAGAGGCCTCGTCATGTTTTATTTTGTTTTGCCCTTGACACTGATTGTCTTGGGAACTGTGGCCCCCGAGCAATGGCCAGGAAGTCAGGTCTTCTTGATGTAAATCCTCTAATATCCCCTACAATGATTTTCAGTGCCAATGGTAAGGCCCGCCCAGTGGCTGCCACATGCCCCTGAGCAAACACGTCAGAGCAGATGAGAGCATGAGACAGCATTTAAGAGAACGGTAGGCTGGCCTTGACTTAGCTGTTTGGCCTCTCCTCAGAAGTCATTTGTGACACTGACTGTCATGGGTTTCATTAAGAACAAGTCTATCTCTACCAAAGAAAACTGCAAGGTAAGAGGACTTTCAGCTCCAGCTACATATGTCTCCAAACTTACTTACATATTGTCCTGTTTTCAGAAGAAAAAAAATTTACTCAGTGCCTCCCGGGCAAATAAAAACTTTGGTACTACAACCTACAATCCCAGATAAAGTGTAGGTATCTGCTTTGGCAGCTCCCCTGGATCGAGCTGCTCCGGTAGCTCTCCACAAAAACCCTGTGAAGAGATGATCAGGCAGGATAGCCTAGTCTGTTCTGCAGAAAGAAGCTACCCCTGAAACCTCAGTGGCTTAAAATCTAGAAGTTTATTTCTTGTTCATGCAAATTCTGACGCTGGAAGGGCAATTCTACAGGGTGTTTGTCCTGCACACCGTCCGTCAGTGATTCGGGCTGCTTCACAAATATGGTGCCACCAGATCAAAAGGTGGATTCCAGGTCATCACAGAAGAGGAAGAGAGAAGTGGGGGTTGTGGATCAGTCTTTACATGCTTTGACACTTTAGTTGACATAGATCGCTGGATAGGGCTGCTTATATAAAGGTTATCAGTTCAAACCCACCTAGCTGTACCACAAAAGGAAGGGGTCATCTGCTTTCATAAAGGGTACAGCCTAGACAACCTCATGCAACAATTGTACTCTGTACCACAAGGGGTGAGCATGAGTCAGAACTGACTTGAAGGCAACAGGATTTGGGGTGTTTTTGTTTGTTTGGTTGGTTGGTTGATTGGTTTGGTTTGCTGAGTGGGAGGTGGTTCTACCTACAGCATATTAATCTGAAGTAGTCACTTTAGGGTTTTTTGTTTGTTTTTTGAGAGATGTGGAAAAGCTCATTGGCTTTAATGGGGAGTTAACTCTGCCGCAGACGGCCTCCTCAAAATTTCCCTCCCGCTTCATAAACTAGCAGAGATTTTCAATGAAGGAGCCTACAGGCACCCGCTGGACATCTCCTTGCAAGGTCAGTCCTTTGGAGCCACTGGGAGGGAAAAAAAAGAGGCTTCTATTCCTGTAAAGAATTCCAGCCCCAGAAATCCTCAGGGGGCAATTCTGCCCTGTCCTCTCGGGTCGCTATGAGTCCGAATTGAATTTATGGCTATGAGTTGAGTTTTAATTCCATTCACTTACTGCTATTGACAGGTTGCTAGATTAGGGCTTGTCTTCCCAAATGCCAGCACTAAACGAAAATGAGCTGTCCGGGCCACAACAAAGGGGTTGGAAATAAATCAGGCACACTCATTAGATACCTATGGCAAAATTCAGAACAGAGCATGCTCTGACCCAAGTCATGTAGACCCAGGTGGAAGGTCCACCTGGTCATACAGAATAGGACTTCACAAAAGTGCACCAAAATCAACCAGTACGATCGACCAATGCCCTCCAGTGGTGTTGGGAGGTGATAGAAGTAGGCCTGGGCTCCTTGTCGCCCTCCCTTGTTCACGTGCTCTGCAAGTGGAGGGTGAGGCCCTTGGGGGTTCCTGCCGTGGCTCCTCAGCTGGTTCTGCACTCCTGCTCAGGTATTCCTCCCATGAAACCGCCATATTCAGCTGCAAACTTTCCCCACCCCTGCCATGCAGCCCGGCGTGCTTTCCGGAGATAGTGGGGACTTTTGGGGACTGCGATACCTGAAACTTTCTTTCATAACATTCACTTGGATTTACAAAAGTGCTTCTGCCATATGAATTCTTTCAGCGTTGCTAAGCAAGAACTGAGGTCAACCACCCCAGAAACCTAACACTATCAAGTCGATTCTGACTTATATCAATCTAGGGGGTCCTCAAACTATGGCCTGCGGACCACATGGCCCTCAGAGGACATTTATTCAGCATGCCGGGTGTTTTTGCCCCCCCCTTTTTTTTTTTTTACTTCAAATTAGGTATGTGCAGTGCGCATAGGCATTTGTGCATAGTTTTATTTTTAAACTATAGTCCGGCCCTCCAGCGGGTTTGAGGGACAATGAACTGGCCTCCTGTTTAAAAAGTTTGAGGACCCCTGAAAGGACAACGTAGAACTATGCCTGTGGGTTCCCGAAGTTCTAAATCTTTACAGGAGCTGAGAACCGCATCTTTCTCTGTGAGCCATAGCGGATTCCAACTGGCTGGCCTCATGGTCACACACATTACACCAGGCTCCTTGAGCCTTAACTTGATAATTTAATGAAACGATACTTCTCCAAGTCACACTGTATCAAGGTCTATAATCTTGCTATTCTAATATCAAATTTAAAATAAGGAATATAGTTAAGCTCCAAATCCATAAGCAATAAGATCATTGAATCTCTTTGGACACTATTACTTAAAAAAAGAAAAAACTCTGTCCAATTATTTTCAGCACAGAAAAGCTTCCAGTGTTTACAGCTTAGTATTTAATTGCTTTTTCTCTTCTTCTTTTGCATTGGTGAATCATTTTGAGCTTATAATAATGTCAAAATAAATAGTTTCCAGAGCCTCCAGGCATTCACTGTGTAATGATCATTTAAAAGATTTCTTGGTTAGAGGTTCCTCAAAAGAATAAAAAGCGTGTCCGCATCCCTGGTCATTTCTATATTCAAAAGAAGAAATTGCTCATCAAATGCTACAAGCCAATTTCTTTCTTCAGCCAAACTGCCCATTTTAGCATCACTGAATTAAGCAAATGGTTCTACATTTCAAAGTCAACAATGATACTCTTTTCCCTTTAACACGAGCATCTTAAACAGCTCAAAAAATAGTCGAGCTCTTTATTATGGCTTTTCCTGAGAAAGCTGTTTCGTTGTTTATTTTATTTATTCATCTAGACTTTCATGTTAAGATTTGTGTATTTTAAGTTCTGCTAGTCAGGACATTTTAAATGGAGCCAGATTTTTTTTTTATACTGTGTCTTTTAAAATATAATGAGACTGAGCAGTACATCCGTTAATAAAATATAAAGTCTTCCTATTTCTGTTTGTTTGTAATTTCCCTAAGGATAACTCTTAATGTAGTAAAAACCAAAACCCGCCATAATGAATTACATTTGGTCTACTGGGGGTTGTGGCCAACCTTTTGATAGAAAAATCCAGAGACTCCCTTCTGCATCTCCTTTCCCAACCAAACCCCGTTGGCTGGAGGCTGGAAGGAAGAAAGAGGCTGGGCTGCTGGGGCAGGGTGGGGAAGGGGTAACCTTGCAGATTATTTCAAATTCTACTCTGAAGGCAGAAAGTTATCCAAATGAGATAGCTAGAGATTCACTTCCTTAGAAAAAGATTGAAATTAATGTGTCCCTTAGAAAAGCCAAAGGAAAAAAGTCGTTATTAATTTAGGCAATTGAAGAACTTTGAAAGCCATGTCTAGTACATAAAAACACCTGTCCCTAGAGCCCATCGGCCTAGGAAACTGAATTTTTATACCATGTAAAATAAAGGAAGGTCATTTCTTAGACTTGCTCAACAGAAGATTGTCATTTTAAACCGGTTACTGTAATGAGAAGCTGGGTTTTCGTAAAAAGGACTGAATGCTTGAGTCAGTGTGAAATGAAATTAAAGATGCATGTTCTGCGCATGGCGGCATTTCCGGAGGAGTCTGTGTTCCTGTGACTGCTCTCGATCTGTCTCGTGCCTTCTGGGAAACTCACAGCGTGGTGCCCACATCTAGTCTCTTGGACTTTCTTGCCAGCTTTGGAAAGGTGTTGAGTCTGTTGGATCTGCTGCACAGAGACAGCATGCAAGTGGACCCTTCCCACATTCCTCAGAGAGCAGCCCCCCAGTGTAAAGCTGTGGGTGAGGTTTGATGACCTTTGCCCCTTCATCATCCCGCATTCTTTGAGGGACCCAAGCGCTCCCCCGAGGCATTACCGGAGAAGCAGCTACCCCATAGTTTCCAGATGGTGGGTATCAGCCTGTGTGCTCATTGGGATCGCCAGAGAGCTGTCCAAAAGACATCTTTGTCCCATCTCCACTGAGTCCGATTTTATTGGCCTGCAATGCAGCCTAGGTGCTTGGATTTTTTTCTCTCTCATAAGTTTTTATTGTGAATTAGGTGAAGGTTTACCAAGATCATCAGTTTTTTATTCAACAATTCATACCCATTGTGTTTTATGCCACTTATTGCAATCTCCACAATATAATATGACTTGTTCCACTCCCTACTTATGTCTTCTGTTTCCCTTCCTCCTCTCTTCCTACCCTTCTGAACTTGGGCCTTGGATTAATACTGCCCTTTTGAGATCAAATGGTTTGCTGTTTTCAGGTTTGTGTGCCTCACTTGTGTAATTGCTCCCATTATAGACCAATCTATTATTTGGCTGAATATTGAACCACAGGTAGGAGTTCATTTTCAAACTTAGTGAATAAGGACCATCGTTTCAGAGGTTCTGTTAGTCCCTATCCAGCCAATAAGCCTGGTCTCTTTTATGACTGTGAATTTTGCTTCACTATCTAGGACCTTTGGATGTGATCCCTTTCAAAGAAGTTGGAATTGATAGTTGGAGATCATCTAGTTATTCTGTGCTCAGAGTCATGAAGTCTAATGTTCATGTGGTCCACTCACCACTCTTTCCTCCAGAGTGAGGGTGACAATACTTGCCACCTAGATGGCCACTTGTGAGCTTCTGAAATCCAGCTGCTACTCACCAGCATGGATGTCGAACATAGTCTTTACAGTCTAGGTAATGACAATTGTTCTTGGTGTCCTTCACAACTATAATCCCCAGCCCCCCAGCCCAATAAAGCACTCCCTCCAGTTGTTCGGTTATGCCTAAGGAGTTTTGATAACTTCATCTTCTGTGTGCTCCGGAATATTCAATTCCCTGGATGGTCAGAATGGTCAGTCAGGGCTCAGAATCTTGGTGTTAAGGCTTCTGGTGAGATCCTGGCACATCAGACACAGAGGTTGTGAGGCTAGAGGATGGGCAGAAGGGGATCATACTGAGTCTAACAAGGAAAGAAAAGGAAATGAAGGATATAAGCAATTAAAAGCAAGCGCATAAATAGATACAAATACACAGATGGCCCTTGCAACATTATTCCCAATCTCGCAAACGTGTCAACGGTCTAAATACCCATCAATAGGTGAATGGATAAGTCAAACATGTTGCCTACGGTATATACAATGGACTACTACTCAGCCATAAAGAGAAATGAACTCTTGACACAGGCTACAAGAGGAATGAACCTCATAAGCATTATGCTGAGTGAAATAAATCAGCTTCAAAAAGGACACATTTTGCTTAATTCCACTTACAAAAAATATCTAGGCTAGGAAAATGAATAGAGACAAACATCTCCCAATTGTTTCCAGGGATAGGTAGGAAGGTAAGTATGGTTGTTACATAATGCCATGTCAATTGGACAAATAAGTGAGGTGGAGTCTTTCTTATACCTATATGAGTGTCCTTGGATTTATTTCTCTAGTCAACCCAGCCTAACCCAGTAGGGCCTGGAGGGGAAGTGCCATCCCTGAGACGATACTGAGCTTCCATAAGGGTGATGACATAATTTTGGAATGGGTAAGGATGATATATGAACAACATGCAGAATGCCACTTAATTATAATCTTGTAGAGCGTGGAAGTGACGAATGTTTTGATGCATGTATATTTAGTATGATTTTTAAAGAGTGTACGCAAAAGAGCAATATGGCAAGTCTGTGTTGCCATTTGCTGTTGCTCAGCTAAAAGCGATTCGGGCCTGTGTAGTTCAAAGGGAACCACAGAGGCTCAGGAGGAAAGCTGGTACCATCTCCAACTGAGACATGTCTGACCAAATGCAGAGTCTCCCTTCAAGTAACTGACAGGTCAGAGGCAGCTCATCTCTGCTGCAGAAGCAATGATTTGTCTCAATTCCCAGACCACTGTCACAGCCATGTCTTGTTGCTCTCGGTGCCCCCCTTCCCCACCACAATAAGTCACTAGAAAGCCATGCTTCATTTAAAAACAAACAAATAAAACCCTTCTGCCTCCATCCTGGCACTGTTTCAGCTTATTTAGCATCATAACATATGTCATCTGTTTCCCTAAACAATCTAACATGGACATGGCACGATGGGACTGATGAGTTAGGCAAATGAGAACCAGCCTGCCCTCTGAACACACACGATGGCATTTGACTTGCTGTCAGTAGATGCTGTCGCGTTTCTTCTCCTCTTTCATGGAAAATAAATACAGAAAAGAATGAGGACATGAAAAGGGCTGCAAGATGTTTAGCTCTGGTCTTTCTAGAAAGTGTAGAAAAAAAGTATGTGACCCCTGCCTGCCTTTAGATGCCCCACTCCTCTGGCAAACAAGGATTGCACACTGACCATGGACAAGACATCTGGATCTGGGGGGAGGATATAACAATTGCCCCCACCAGCAAAGAGGTTCCAGATTTACGGGACTACACAGGCCAGGGAGCAGCTCATAAAAAGAACAAGAAGAATCACAAAGGAGGGTGTGCTCCAGCACCACTTCGTCCAGCTGCAGGCACATGAAGGCAAAGTTTCTTTTGCTTTCAGTCAAGTTTATGATTTCCGCTGCATCCCTTACCAACCAACACCTTCACGAAGATCTAGGTTCTTGGGTTGTTTCGCTCCAGGGCGGACATCTCCTTGGTAAAGCTTTATGGACAGCTCATGGTCCAAGAATTCCACCTATATGTTTTGAAAGGGGCCACGTTAAAACCCCTGGCTCAGACTTTCAGGACTGGGCACAATACAGCAAACCCACCATGGGGACAGCAGGATTTGGTAACACTCTCATCTCCATCACAACCTGAACCTGGCAAAGCTATTTTCTTCCACTCACCATCTTTCAATCAATATTTACTCAGCTATTAGTTGCTCCCCAGGCTCAGCATCAGAAAAGTGTTCAAACGTTACCGAATTGTCCATCTAATGGTAGAGGTCTGTGCAAGGGATATGAGAGCAAGAGGCTCAGAGATGATCAGTGGGTAACGAGAGAGGGATTCACCTTTATCATTTGTAGAAAGCCCCTGAGGCTTAGTCACATTGGCAGACTTTCCCTGGAGCAAGCAAATAAAGCTGCTCCTGGCTCAGCTCCATTCCTGATCTGGTCTTGCCATGAGACTATCCAGGCTTTGTCCCAACCCCACGTTCTGGAAACCACGAGTGGAAGGAGGTGAATCTTGGGGATACCATGGAAAAGAATGGGCATTGCACAACACTTCATTGTACTCATATGCAAAGGCCAAGAGATAGAACCAGGTGAGACTGTGAACAGGACAAGGTGATACTGCATGGTTTAAAATCAGAAAAGGTGTGCATCAGGGTTGTATCCTTTCACTGTTCTTATTCCATCTGTATGCTGAGCAATTTATACAAGAAGCTGGTCTCTGTGAAAAAGAACATGGCATCAGGATTAGACGAAGACCCATGTAATGTCATTGGGAACATTTTCTCACTAAAAATTTTAGGTCATGGCATCAAAAAAGTGTCATTTTAACCTAAATGGGTTTTTAGACCAGTGAAATAACAGCGAGAGTGAGTCAGCATTGTGCACAGAATTGAGCGATACTGGTTCTTTGGGAAATTCATAATCCAACACTGACACTGCTGAGTTAAAGGATGACAGTGAGGAAGATTCTACACCTGAGCTCTGTGATGGGCCAACGTGGTGCTCTACTCTCTTCAGGAATGGATGAGCCAGCTCCACCAAGATTCCCCTTTACTGGAGCACCTGCTATGTATGTAGACGTTGAACACAAGAACGCTTTGGCGTTCCTACAATGATTTCTGACCGATGAGGTCATCGAAAAAATGATTATGATAGCCCGGAGGTTTACTTTCAGGTTTTAACCCCTCTTCAGTTAATTTCTGTGCATGGGGGAAGGTTTGGGGCTTGCTTCATTTTCCTACATACGGTATCTCAGTTTGTCCAACACCATTTGTTGAGCAAGCAGAATTTGTCCCTTTGGATATTTCTGTGTCCTTTTTCGAAGGCTAGTTTCCTGTTGACTGGTGAATATATGTGTAGCTTTTCTGTTCGTATCCATTGATCTATATACCTCTCAGTGTACCAATACACTGCTCTCCCTTAGGGAAAAACAACAACAAAAGTTGTATGAGCCCCTATATAATGATTTTTTTTAATGGACGATGAACTATTTTCCAGGCCAGCACTATCCTATGTTTGAGCACATTGCTGCAGCCACTGTGTCAAACCATCATGCCTTATAGCCTGCGGTACTCATGTTCAGGTATAGTGTTCTGCCATTCACAAGGTTCACACTGGCCAGTTCTTTCAGAAGTGGAAGACCAGGTCCTCCTCCCTCGTCTCTGTCTGGAAACTGCTGAAGTCTACCTGCAGTGAGTGACCCAGCAGGCATTTGAACTACTGGCTGCAAAATTTCCACCATTACAGCCAAATGCAGGCCACCACAGTACAACAGACAGTAACAGCATCTTAACACCACACAAAGGCTCCTCCCTGGGGAGACCACGTGTTCAGGCAATTGCTGCTGTTACACATGTAAGTGGGGGCTACATGAAGTCGCACCATCTCCTGTGGCCCTTCCAGGAACAGGCCATTCTGCTGTTGTTTCTACTGGACTTAGGCTCAGCTGCCAACCTGCCCTCTGCACGCATTCTTCTCCTTACCCTTCCATGTCACCTTCTCTTTGCCCAAGTCAATACTGCTGGTCAGTCACCTACTGGTGGATGCTTGCTTCTGAAGTTTCTGAACCACATTTCCCCATGGTTATGAGACATTGCTGCTGCCACTGCGAGCATTTAACAGGTTACTTTACACCTTCAATGAGAAATCTAGGGGAATAGAAAGAAAGCTTCTTCTTTCTCCCAAGGAGTGGGTGGTGGTTTTGAACCGTTTCCCTTGAGGTTAGCAGCCCAATGTGTAACCCACTACACCAGTAGAGCCTTGGTGGCACTGTCCAGCAATTATTAGACTGCTAAATATGAGGTCAGGGTTTCAAACCTACCAACTTCTCCTTGGGAGAACGATAAAGCTGTTCCCATAAAAGACTGACAGCTCCAGAAGCCCTCTATAGGGTGGCTATGAGTTGGAATTTTGCGGTCATTTAGGGCTTTTTGGTGGCATGTGATTTTTTAGGGCTTTTAGGTTGTTTGTGGACGTTCAAGGTGTGTTTGGGGCATTCGGGTGGTTTGGGGTTTTTAGGGTGTTTTATAAGATTTTAGGGAGTGTTTAAGGGATTTAGGGGTGGTTTTTTAGAGTGTATAGGTATTTTTCAGCACAATATGGTGTTTTTAGTGATGTTACAGAGTTCCTTAGGGATTTTAGGGCATTTTTCATATTATATGTGTTTTTTTCCCCCAGCATTTTAGGTTTTCTTAGGGCTTTCATGGTGTTTTCAGGGCATATATGGGGTTTAGGAATGTTTAGGGTTTGGGAATCTTCTAAGGATGATTTTTGGAAGTTTCACATGTTTGGGTGGGCATTTGGTGTTTTTTTGTGGCTTTAGAGTGTTTATGGGATCCTGTCAATTTGCAGCTTTAATTCCGCAAAGAAAAGTCAGACAGCAAGCCAGAAAGGAGCAGGAAATGAAGGGGAAGCCCAGGCCACATGTTACAGCTGCCAAGTCCGGAGAACCTAGGTGTGGTCGTTGGCTACCTGGGACCGGGAGTGGGGCTGTGCTCCTGCCCAAGGGTGCTAGGGAGTAAACCAATCTCAGCTGGACGTTTGGCTTTTCTACTAATTAGCCGACTCCATGAACTTTCCCAGGGGCAGCTGGCGAATTGCCAGGGGAACCCAGCTAGAACCCCCACACAAAAGCACAGGGATGGTTACAGGAACAGGAGGTTTCACACAGTGGATGTGCAGGGCTTGGGGTCGGGATTGGGGGCCAAGGTGAGGAAGGGGCAGCAATAAGGCCTGGTCCCAAATAATCAGACACTGAGCAATAAAAGTACAAGGACTGCCAAGAGAACATGGGGACAAAGGATGGCTGGACTTCATTTGATATCTTTGGACGTGCTGTCAGGAGAGACCAGTCCCTGAAGGGACATCAAGTCCATGAAGGACATGATGCTTGGCAAAAAGTGGAGGACGGGCAATAAAACAGCTCGAACCAGTGGCTACATCAGTGGGCATAGTAACAATGGTGAGGATGGTTCGAGACCTGGCAGTGTTTTATTTTACTGCTTGTGTTTTTCTAGAACTGTCTTTCCTGGATGCACGAGGAAGGATAACTGTGCTTGTGGGAAGCAAATGCACAGTGGGCAGCGCTTTGGCCAACATAGGTACACCACCGGCACACAGTGCCCCCTTACTTGGCATCCAAAGTGACAGGATTTGTCTTTCCCCAGAGCTCTCCAGCCCTGGGGGAAGCGGCCCTGCCTTCGGCGCACCGCCAGGGGGCAGCACTGCTGCTCTCTCACTGGCTACATCTGTGAGGACCCAGAGAGCAGCTCCTTTCTGCTGCTCTCCTCTCAGACTTCTGCCAGAAGCCTTGGCTCGTCCTGGATCCTCCCTTGATTCCCACTCTGCACCTTTGGGGACGCCCAGCCCATTAACTCTCTCCCATCCTTCCTTGCTGCCTCTTGTCCAGATGCCTGAGCTGGGCTTCAAGTAGTTGTAATGTTATGCTTAGGTGAGATGTGTTCAGCTTGTTTACTGTCTGTATACAAGAAAAGAGTTCAGCCCAAGACATCCACCCTTTTGTTCCTCTATGGAAAGCCTGTTATGTGTCATAGTCTTCTCTCTGTGCAGTGCTTTCCTCTGCTGCTGATGCTTTTACATGAAATAGGACTCGGTGTGTCACCGCTACAGGAAATTATCTCTGAAAAAATAATATGCCCAGAACTCAGAAACAGTGTCAGCTTGCATCTGGCATCATGGAAGCATCATGGGTGTGTTTCCATTCATTCGCTCCTGAGTGTCACATGTTAAACTCAGTGCATAGCATAAACAGCAGCAGGCACAAACTGAGACAAAGCACACCCTTTGCTGTGAAGCACATTCCGACTCCTGGCTGCCCCTGTGCCACAGAGTAGAACTGCCCCGCAGGGGCTCCCTAGCTGTCATCTTTACAGAGGCACATGGCCACACCTCCCTTTTGGGAAGCCACTGGGTAGGTTTGAACTTCAGGGTTGTAGTAGTTGATATTGTAGAGCCCTGGAGTCAGTTCGGATTCATAGGGGCCTGTGCACTAGAGAGAGAAACAAAGCCCAGTCCTGCGCCATCCTCGCACTTGTTACTGTATTTGAGCCGATTCTCGCAGCCACGGTGTCAATCCACCTAAGTAAGGGTCTTCCTCTTGTTTGCTAACCCTCTGCCAAAAATGATGCCCTTCTTGCAGGACTGGTTCCACCATAGTAATATGTCCAAAGTACCTGAGACAACGTCTCCGCATCCTCTTTCAGATCTCCTGCCTTTAGTTTGTCAGCTCACTTCGATGGAGTCGATGCTGAGCCATAGCGACTCTATGAGATCAGAGCAGAACTATCTCTGTGGGTTTCCCAAAGGCTAACTCTATGGGAGTAGAACGCCTCATCCTTTTCTTCTGAGGACTGACTGGTGGTTCCCCACTGCTGACATTACAGTTGACACCCAAGGCATAAGGTACTATGCCACCAGAAGTCCCTTGCCCCTGTGCAATAACCAACACCACCTACACACAAAACCCACCCCTTCTCTGTCAGTTTGATGTATGGTGATGGCTTGAGTTGCTATGAAATTGGAAGCTACTAGGGGGAACCCGACAAAAACTACAATTTTTTCAAAACTATGCATTTAAATTTTTTATCCCCTTCATAGTACTCTCCATTACACTTCACACATTTGTCTAATCTGTGATTACATTCTTGGAAACATTTTTCAAACTCAGCAGTTTGGGTGACACCCTTGTTTTTTCCCCCCCTCTTCTGTGTTGTCAAACCACTGTCCTTCATTCATGGAAACAGAAAGAAGTCACATGGAGTGAGTTCAGGTGATTAGGATATGAGGGACAAGAGAGGCATGCTTTTTTGGGGGATGTTTTCATACTGTTATTTCTTTTCTCTTTTTTTATAATCAATTTTTGGGGCCTCATACAACTCTTATCACAATTGATACATACATCATATTTGTACAATCATTGCCCTCATCATTCTGAAAACATTTGCTCCCCACTTAATCCGCTGGCATCAGCTGATAATTATTCCCCATCCCTCATGAACCCTGAATAATTTCTAAATTATTATTTTGTCTTATCTTACACTATACAATATCTCCCTTCAGCCACTTTTCTGTTGTCTGTCCCCCAGGGAGATGGTTATATGTAGATCCTTGTAATCGGTTTCCCCTTTCCATTCCTCCCTCCCTCTACCCTCCTCGTATCGCCACTCTCACCACTGGTCCTGAAGGGATCATCCGCCCTGGATTCCCTGTGTTTCCAGTTCCTATCTGTACCAGTGTACATCCTCAGGTCTAGCTAGATTTGTAAGGTAGAATGGGGATCATTTTAGTTGTGGGGGAAGAAGCATTTAGGAGCTAGAGGAAAGTTGTATGTTTCATTGTTGCTACAGTGCACCCTGATTGGCTCCTCTCCTCCCTGATACCCTTCTGTAAGGGGATGTCCAATTATCTACAAATGAGCTTTGGGTTTTCACTCCACACTCCCCCGTATTCACAAAGATATGATTTTTTTGTTCCGATGATGTCTGATACCTGATTCTTCCGACACCTCGTGATCACACATGCTGGTGTGCTTCTTTCATGTGGGCTTTGTTGCTTCTCAGCTACATGACCACTTGTTTAACTTCAAGCTTTTAAGACCCCAGAATGTATAACTTTTGATAGCCGACCACCATCAACTTCAGTCACCACATTTGCTTATGCACCCATTTGCCTCCAGCAATTGTGTTGGGGAGGTGAGCATCCCGGAATGCCACTTTAATACAACAAAGTATTTTTGCATTGAGGGAGTACTTGAATGGAGGCCCAATGTACATCTGTTACCTTAATACTAAACCTATAAATATATGCATATAGATCTATTTCCCCATCGTTATACATAAATATATTTACATATGCACATGCCTTTATTTAGACCTCTATAAATGCCCTTTGCTTCCTACCTCTTTCCTTGATTTCCTTTTACTTTCTGATTGTCCCACTCTCATGTTCAGCCTTCATTTGTGTTTCAGTAATTCCTCTAGGTTACATTACTCTTGGTTACACTCTACCAAGCCTCCTACACCCTCCTCACCATCTATTTGGATCACTTGGTGTTCCCTTGTCCCTGGGTTTGTTAACAGCACTTCCTTTTTCCCTACACCCCCCTTTCCCATCTCCCTCCCCCAGCTGTCAGTCCCATTGTTTTCTCCTCCAGATTGTTCATCCAGCCTATCTCATTTAGACAGACCTGTGGAAATCATAGCATGCACAAAAACGAGACAGAGCAAACCCAAGCAACAAAATGAAACAAAAGAACAACACCACCACCAACAAGCCAATGACAAAAAGCAAAACAAAACACAAGAAAGAAAAGCTTTCAGTTAGTTCAAGGACTGTTTGTTGGCCTTTAGGAGTGTTTTCTCATAGAGTATGATGGGTCAGCTAGCCCTGGCCCCAAAGTCTATTTTTGGTATTCCCTGGGGACTTCGTTGCTCTGTTCCCCTTCCTGTTCTGTTGTACACCCTTAGTATTTTGCCTCGGTGTGCTGGGATCAGATCGGGCGATAGAGGCATGCTGTTTTTTTTGTGTGAGCAGGTGCACTGTCATGGTGGCAAAACCAGTCCCCTGTCTACCACTAATCAGTCCTTTTTATTTTAAATAAATCATTTTATTGGGGGATCTTACAGCTCTTGTAACAATTCATACACCAATTTGTATGAAGCACATTTGTACATACATTGCTATCATCATTTCCAAACATGTTCTTTCTCCTTGAGCTCCTTTTTTCCCCTCCTCCCACCCACGTGAACCACTGATACTTTATACATACTTTTTAGTTTTATATTTTACGCCTCTGCTGTATCCCTTCACCCAAACTTCTGCTGTTTGTTCCCCTGGGTGGTGGAGTGGGGCTGTATGTCCATCATTGAGATTGGTTTCCCCTTTCTTCTGCTTCTCCCCCCTACCTTCCCTCGTGGTGTTGCTACTCTCAGTATTGGTCCTGAGGGGTTTATCTGTCCTGGATTCTGTGTGTCGGAACTTCTAGTCAATAGCAGTGTGCAAGCTCTGGTCTAGCCAGACAACTCAGACCTTCTTACACAATATCTTCAGAACCTCTATATAGGAAGCTTGATTAACAGTCTGACCTAGTGCAATGACTAACTCCAAATGCACTATCACCCTCACATCAACAAAACCAAACAAATGAGCATCTTCTTGAAGTTTGAGTTCACTTGACGAGGTGTATTTGAGTGAGGTGATGATGGCGTCTTACACTGACTTGATTTATGTTTGCATTCTGGCTTGTGAGAAGAGCACAAGGTCTTGTCACCAGCAATGACCTTGGGAAAAAAGTGTGGGTGCACTAGCTCAGAGCAAGTTGCCAGATGCCTGCCCAAACAGGAGAATGTATATTTTGAAATGTGTACCCAGTGGAGCTTTGTACCGCTTGGTTTTTTGGCGGGGGTGGGGTGGGGGTGGGTGGAAGGCCGGCTACTCCTTTGTAGGTTAGATAATCTGAGATGTGCTATTTGAAATTTCCTGGGGCCAGTTTTAGACAAAACTAGAAAAGTTAATTTTGCTGTATGGAAAAATCTGACAGTCTGGAAGTATCTAATTTTCCTCACATGCCATCATTCCCCTAGTAGCATTATTCTTAGTTAAAGCTCTCCTCTGTTCCTCCTTAGGGTTTCCCCCACTACCTGATGTTCCTTTTCTCCTACTCATCATCAAGGGACTTGTGTCCAAAGTGAGGACAGCAAATAAGAGACCCTCCTGACTCTCTGTTAAGAAGGGTGCTCTGGTGCATGCGTGTGTTTATGTGTGCACATACAATCGCATTTGAATTTTGTTGGAAGAGGCTTCATAGAGACAGAGAGTGACATGGTTAGAGCTGCTGCACATGTAGAGCACTGTACTCTATGGTGTTCTAATTCAAATGCATGTAAGGTCCAAGAGAGGTAATAGAAGCAAGTGACCAGGGTCAGGGAAGGCAGTAGGAGGAACTGAGGGAGCCTGAATGCCTCACACCCTGCCAGTTTCACTGATTCTTGGATGGGAGAGTACCAACCTAGTGCTGTGAAATCTTCGCAGTTTTCAGAGGCTTGGGGGATTTAAATTTTGTATGTAAAAAATAGACATCTAAATGCTTGTAATTTATTGATTTCGATAAACACACTGAATGCCAGTACGCAAGTCAAACAAACCAAACTGACAGCCATCGATTCTTTGCCAACTCATAGTGACCCTATTAGACAGGGTAGAACTGCCCCTCAGTTCAGCTCCCAGCCCTGGAGGCCCACCAGTTCCTCGTTATTATCATGAGGAATACTATTTTCACAAGAGCATTACATACCCCTAGAGACTAAACCATAAAGCCATATAGGCTTTGACCATCAATTCTGATATGCTTTTTCCTCAAACTGATGGGTCATTTGATGGAATCCTTGTATTACTTCCCTAACATAAAAATTAATCAAGCAAAGGAGATTCAGTGCTCAGTACTACAGCCCCCTATTTAGAGATTAACTCTTAAAAACCACCACCACCACCACCACCACCACCACCACCACCACCGCCACCATATCTATGTTGATAAAAACTTGAGTAGGCTGTATAAATATCTCAAGTATTTAGGATAAAATGGATTCTTATTCTACTGTCACATATTTAGTTTGAGTTATGTGTTTCCATCTGAACACAAATTAAATAGACCTCATTGACATCTTTTCAAAATGCCATAAAAATTAAATGATTACCTTAAAAGATACTCAGTATAATTAGGCATCAGAAAAATGTACATCAACACTAGAGCGAGATAGTGTTTCAACCCATCAAGATGACACTAGCCAAGAATATTAAAAATACCATTGAGTGCTGGAAGAATGAACAGATTTGTGTCAGAAGAACCGTCTGAAAGGTCCTTAGAAGCAAGCACGGGGAGACTTCACATGCTTTGGATATGTTATCAGGAGATGCCAGTCCCTGGAAAAGGCTGAAATGTTAGGTTCAAGTATAACAACAGTTTTGAAGATGGTGTAGGACTGCGCAGTGGTTCATTCTGCCTTGAGTTGGAACTGACTCAATAGCACCTAATGCTAAAAGCTAGATGCTTTTGATCCTAAATGAAAAGTGGATGGTCCAGCCTCCATACCAGCTACGTGGACAACTGCCCCTCCCCCCAGAAGAATTTACTTTAGAAGACGGCACTGAACCTGTAGCTAGGGGAGATGGACATGTCTGATCAGAGCACACAGGGGCAAATGAAGGGGGAGGAAGAGAGTGGAGCACACACTGGTCCACCAGGCTTGGAGGATGATTTTGGCACTCTGAACAGCCAATGTACAGAGTGGACCATATGGCTGATCCCACTATGAGACATGCCATCCCTTGCTGGCCCAGAGCACTATGGGGACAATACCGGAGACTCTGTGTTGGGACTGACCCGACTGGCCCTCCAACACGGAGGCAAATCACTAAAAGCATGCAGCAGAGCAACCATGAGAGCAGAGCGGGTAGCCCCTGAGGGAGTACAAAGGACAGACTCTGGGGCCAGAGCAAGATACGCCATCAGACCTGACTGAAGGACACACCTATAGAAAAAAAAAATCAGACCTTGATCTATTTACAGGTTTTTCTTTCTTAAAAAATTTTTTTGTCTTTTAATTAATTTACTCTTTTATTGATCATTGGTTTTCTGTTGTTGTTTTTTTGTCATCACAGTGTTCTCACCCATCGCCTATCTTGCTATGGTTTGATTTTTGGTGCATATTATTATCTCAACAGATCTATCTAGATAAGATAGGCTGGAAGAATAGTCTGGAGGAGAAAACAACAGGACCAATGGTTCCCGGGGACATGGGAGAGAGAGAGGAGGGGGTAAGGAGGTGATGCTGACCAATCCAGCGACAGGGGAGCAACAAGTAATCCAAAATCCGTCGCAAGGAGGGTGTGAGAAGCCTGGTAGGTATTCAGCAAGGGCAATGTAACCAAGAGAAATTACTCAAACCCAAGTGAAAGCTGAGCATGATAGTCGGACAAGAGGAAAGTAAAAGTAAATAGAGGAAAGAACTAGGTGACAAAGGGTATTTCTAGAGGTCTACATACTGGCATGTACATATGTAAATATATTTATACAGGAGGGTTCGTAAATAGATCAACGTGCATATATTAATAGACTTAGTATTAAGGCAGTAGATGGACATTGCCAAATACTTACTCAATGCAAGAAGACGTTATATTAAATTGGCATTCCATGATGAACACCTTTCCAACATGATGGTTGAAGAAAAATGTGTGCACTAGCAAATGTGGTGAAGAAAGCTGATGGTGCCTGGCTATCAAAAGTTATAGCATCTGGGATCTTACAGGCTTGAAAATAAAGAAGCGGCCATCTAGCTCAGAAGCAACAAAGCCCACATGGAGGAAGCACACCAGCCTGTGTGACCATGAACTGTTGAAGGGATCAGATATCAAGCATCAAAGAACACAAAAATCATGTCATTGTAAATGAGGGTGAGTGCAGAGTGGAGACTCAAAGCCCATTGGTAGGTAACTGGACACCCCCTTCCTGAAGGGATGTGGGGAGGAGATAAGCCAGTCAGGGTGCAGGGTAGCAACAATGAAACATGTTTCCTCTAGTTCCTAAATGCTTCCTCCCCCCACTATCATGATCCAAATTCTACTTTACAAATCTGGCTAGACAAGGGGATGTACAGAGAGATCGCCTTGGAGATTGGGTGGATGTTCCCACAGTAGCGTGGAGCCTCACAAGTGGTGGTCAGGCGTTTCCCCCAGTCACTTGTAGGACCTCAGGATTTAGGCTGGGGATGCCCCCACTTTTTATAGGGGAGAACAACCTGTGGCCTGGTGTGTGGGAGAGGACCAGCGTGAATTCCCCAGCTGCTTGCCACACCAATAAGTGGGGGGTGGGAGCTCCCTCAGTTGGGCCTTCAGGTTTGCCCTAGGCAGAGGGGAGTGGCCTGGAGACAGCTATTGTCTTGTGATGGGAAAGAGAGTGAAAGGAGAGGAAAAAGAGAGAAAGAGGAAGACACAGACTGGGGCAATAATGCCAACCAGACTGACAACCACTCACCCACACACAACTAAAATGCACAGAGTAAACAAAGGTGACAACAGTAAAAAAAAAAAAAAAAGAAAAGAAAACAACTAAAAAGGAGAACCAAATCTGTGGAGGCTGTGGTAGGAAGTAGAGAAGAGCTAGATGGAGCGGAGAAAAGCAGAAAACCTGTAAGAAGAGTCCAATAAAAGGAAAAAGAGAGAAGAGAAAAGGAAGGAGAAGGAGAGAGTATTTTTTAAATGGTTAAAGAAATAACTGACCCTGTGTTATGCTGTGTGTAGCTCTGACTCGTCCTGTGTGCAGTACTGTCTTAGGGGTCAGGCTGCCCACTAGGAGGACAGGGTTGCCCTAGGCAGAGTGTAGGGCTCTGGAAACCAGCAGTGGTATGTGCAAGCAATGAGAGGGAGCAGAGAGAATCGTACAAGCTAAGAGAGAGGTGAAGAAAGCAAAGACAGAAAGAGGAAAGAAAGAAAAAGAGAATAAAGAGAATGAAGGAAATAAATCCAACTGAGTTCACTAAGGTTGGCTGTGATGGTAAAGAGCAAGGAGAGAGAGAAGGAGGAAATAAAGTATAAAGTAGTAGCTGATCCCTGATTGCTTGGATGAGGGGCCAGAGGGGTTTAGACACTGCTCCAACATGGCAGGTCAGTGTGCCCTTTTAATGCCGGGACCCAGTGGTGCTGGGCAGAATTGCCCTAGTTGACGAGATCACCTTAGAGGCATGACGGAGGTTTCTTCAACGGTGCAGCGCACTGTAGGTGTTTGTCCCAGGTGCCTTGTGTGGTGTACAGCACTCCCACACAGGGCAGGCTGGAGTGCCTCCTGCTATTTGGGTTGATTTGCCCTAAGCGGAGGGAAGTGACCTGGAAGCCTTTAGTGGCATATGAGAGGAGAGAGTGGGAGAGAAGAGGAAAAAGAGGGGAAAAGGGGAAAAAAGAGGGATAAAGAAGAAAGCAAGTAAATAAAAGCCCAACACCAACCTGAGCACGTTGAAACTGAGTGCGGTGGAAAAGTTAGAAGGGCTAGTGAATAAAGTGAGAATAAGTAGAGCAGTGGGTAAGGAGGTAATGATACTTGATCACCTGTCCTTGAGGCCAGAGGAATTCCAACTCTTCCTCAAGGTCACGGGGTCATGGACTTGTAAGGTCTCTCTCTCTGGCCTAAATTCCAACCCCAGTCCTTGGCTCCCCGCGAGAAAAATTTCATGCGGAAGCCAGGCTCGTGATCCAAGTGAATTTAATGAGAGTTAAAAGAAGCTTCAGGTTTTACAAGGCACCCATAGGATTCCTTTGACCATGGGGCCTGGCAGAGACTGCCTCAGGTCATGCAAGGATCTCTCTCCTCCCAGGAAGACGACCAGACCACCCCTCTCCCTTCTGGTTCCTGCCTTTTCAAGGGTTCCCGGGGAGGCTGGTGAAGGACCCCAGGTCAATCCCATTGGCTGAACTGCAATCATCTGGCCCAGGTGGGCTGCTCCAGGTGCAACATCCATCGGAGCCCACGGGCAGGAAAATCCAGCTTTCCTATGCTGGCTCTCCTGGGCATGCGTTAATGGACTTTCCCATCCCTGATGTAGGGTTCCACAGATGCTGTGTGAGATTACTTCAAAAGCAAGATCGCGCCCGTGGCCAGGGGTCACTTGGGTGCCTGGAGTACCTGCCTTGTGCTGCATGTAGCACTGCAGCAGGGGCTGGGAGGGGGCACTGGGGGGCTCCCTCAGCCCCGTCTAGGGCTCCAAGACCGGCAGGGCCTCCCCAGCTATGTGTAGAATCACTGAGAGGGAAGCTTGTTGTCCTATCTAGACTGCTGATGCTTCCTAGATCAGAGGATTTTCTTTTTTATCCCTCTGGCCAGCTAGAATGAAATTGTCTCCCACAGTCTCTGGGCTACAGCTCAGTGCTGTTTAAGGCTGACACTGCTACAGCGGGTCTTTGTTATGGTAAAAGCTGCCAGGCCCTGTGGCTGAGTTCTGGCATTCCTTAGCTAGGTTGCTTCTTATGCTGATTTATGTTAAGGGACTCCCCTATGTGGTGCTTGGAGCTGAGCAACCAGACTTGGGTTTGAGTTTTAAACCAATCATTTATGTTTCACCCTTAAAAAAAATTCTACTTGTGATGTGCTCAGATTTGGTGGCTGTCAAGCTGACCCCCAGAGGGGGAGATGCAGCTTATCAGGGGGGTTGTTTACTAGTCGGCCAATTGGAACTAAATTTGCTCCCTGGACTCCCGACTTTCTGCCTTTTTCTCCCACACCATGATCTTCCTAAGGTAATAATATATTTTTTCTTCTACTCTAAATTATGGCTACCCACCACCAACCCCTGACCGTGAGCTCAAGGCATCCAACCGCATGGAGAGCTCAGTGTGGGGTTCCCCTCGTGTCTGAGATTCTGCCCCCTCTCAGGGCGTCCACCTGCAGGGATCCCTGCTCCAGGCAAGGGCATATCTGGCACCTGCCACTTCGTCAAAATTATAGTGCTTTAAAGCATTCTTGGTTTGCTTTGTGAGTGGAAATCCCACAAAAGAAGGGGTTCAGGAGAAACCCTGTTACCCTAGTTCTAATTTCAGAACTCCACCTCCCCGTTTCCTTCACCTAATTTCCTATTTTTCTGGTCTGGCAGCAGGAGCTCCAGATAGATGGGTCCTATCTGGTCGCCATTTTCTCTGAATCCCTCCATCTATTTTTTTTACACTCTTAAAAAGTACAAAATATTTACTCTACAAGCGCAAACAGATTTTCAAAAGCAGGGAAAAACCTGAACGTTCAGTACATGGTTCAATCGTCTTTTCATCTCTGTGCCCTAACTATGCTGAGCTCCATGGAACTGCATGGAGGGGAGCTATTCTGGCGTCATCGAGCCAAGTGAGTGTTTTGAATTACCTCAAGTGAATATTTGACTGGAAAGCATAGGGTGTAAAAAAACCCTGAAATCAGTTGGTGCACATCCATCACAAAGAACAGGGCCTTGTACTTAAACCTTTTTTCTGAAAATAAGCAGCCATCTAAGTGAGATATCAACTAAGGCCGCCCAGAACAAGCAGCACAGCCAGTGTGATGCCAGGGTGATAAATAATAGAATCTCAATCTGCAGGTATGAACAAGAATCAGAGCTTAAGTTCGGAACACCCAGTTTGCAAAAGGACTCAAATGCACATGCTGGGTGAATTCCCTCTGACCACAGTCCATGGACATGAACAGATACAGTTAAGTTCAAATGTAACACCTGATCATTTGATCTCTTCAGACTAATTTTAATTTGGTTCCAGTTTTTAGTATTTTTCACTTTCTGTTCGATTGAGGTTTTTCTCTCTTTTATCATTGTTAGTTTTTCTTTTCTACTTGTTTCTTGATTTTGTTTTGTATTTTTTTTAATACATATGAAATCCAGGAGAGGTAAATCCAGAGAGACACTAACAGAATTAACAATCACCTAGGGACAGGCAGGGAAGATTTGGGGGAGTGAGGGGGGGGCTAACAAAAATGAATATAAAAGAAGGAAATGATGTAAACCTGATTGTGGTGAGGATTACACAAATCTTAATATGACTGAAGTATTGAATGATATATGTGAATTATATGAGAATTAAAATAAAACAAAAGCTGAGGTCAGAGATAGGGCAGCAATTTAGCCCTGAATCTCTTGGTGAAGATTGAATGTCATTTTGTGCCAAGAGCCCATTTTTCCACTCATGAAGTTTGGGGAACCGGCCATGCTCCTTCATCACTTTTCTTACCTCAATAAATGGGTACAGTTCACTCTTCTCCCTTTTCTTCTCTGTCACATACTTTGCAGCAGTCAGGGGAACAGAACTTACAGTCCTGAAAGGGATCCATGAGTGTTAGTCCAGGTAGACTAGAGAAACAAATCCACACTCAGATGTGTATAGGAAAGACCTTTATATACAAGAACAGTTGTATATTGAGAAAGCATTCCAGCCCAACCAAGATCAAGTCCATAAGTCCAATATTAGCCCATGTCTGATATCAATCTATAATGTTCTCTTCAGACTCATGAAACACCTTCAATGACCCCAAATGCAGGAAGATCACAGGTCAGTAGTTGCAAAGTCTTCTGCATCCAGTGGTGGTAGAAGCATCTCAGCTTTGGCAGGGTCTCCATGTGGCTCCTCCAGTTCCCAGGGCATGGGTTCTATCAGTGTGGTGCCATGTGTCTTGTTAGTAGGACATCTCTCAGGGAATGAGCAGAAAGATAGTCTCCTGCCTCCAAGGAGGAAATACCAGATTTCCCAGAACCCTGACGGGAAGGCCAGGCCCACAAAGAGGCCTCATTGGCCATAACCCAATAGAGAGACTAGAGTCTACCCCTTCACTCTTAATCCTCTCAAGTCCCAAATTGACACCAGATTGTATAACTACAACAGACCACCCCTTGTCCATTTGACATTTTCACAAAATTCTTTAGCCGTATATAATTTCAAAACAATAATAGAATCATATCAGTATCTAACAGTATAATATGAAAATGCATACATTTCACTCCGTGCCACCCTCCTTTAAACATAATATTCTGTAAGTGATGAAACAAAAATATCCTATGCTTAACAATTGCAGGTAAGGTACACCCACATATTAATCCTATAATTCTATGAATATATTCCAGTATCTATGAAATCTTGCAAGCTAGCCACTTCACGCCTTTATCTGGCCCATTTTGGCTATCCAGTTTCTCTACTGCCTACTTACATCAACCCAGTGCTCTGAGGAGACAATCATATTCTTCAATATAAAGAGTCTTCATGCCAGTTGGAACCTTGTGAAGTCCACATCCACAAGAAAGTCAAAGCAGGACAGTTCGTCTATACAGTCTGCAGCAGTATATACCAGTGCACAGGCTCAACATTCTTCTCTTCATCTGGTCGGGTTCGGGTCAAGTCAATGTGGGCTCCCTCTCTTGGCCTCACCTCAGTGTCCATTGGTCGCATTGCCTTTAGGCCTTGGCCCCATCACCAATTCTCCACAACTCTAGTCCCCTCAGAGTAGGTCATGGACTTCAAACGAGTCAACCTGCTCTCATCTTCTTCTCTACTGCCTGTAAACCAGGTCCACAAGTGTCAGTGGTCAGAATGAACCCGCTGCTCTATTGCTGCTATTCTGCCACTTTCACTCAACAAGCAGATCCAGGTGGTCACCTAGCAATCATTTCAGGCTTCTACAGGCTCCCTTGAATGTTCAGTACTAGAAAGGAGTTTCTTCAGGCTTTGAGATTTTTTTCCAGTTTCTGACAAAAACCACTATTCAAAATTCAAATATTACAAAAGTTCCCTTTTAATGCACATGAAGCTCTTCCTCACAGTGGGAGCAGTGCACAGAAACGGACCTTGATGCTGGGCTGCTCTGTGCGTGCTTTGGTCAGTTGGGAGCTGCTGATTCACAGATTCACTTCACGTGGATGAAGATGCTTGTTTGCTTCCCCGTGAGTTTATCGCGCTTCAACAGAGAAGAACCCTGTTCTTGGGTTTTGCCTCTGCCTTGCTCCTAGCACCGCTGGAATAGAAAGATTACAAATGATTTTTTTGTTGTTGTTTTAAAAAACAGAAAAGAAATGCCGTGTACCTGTTAGGTAAGTAGAGGCAGAACTGAGGGTGGTCGCTGTGCATGCCAAACCTCCTCCCCATCACAGACAGTTGAAAGCTGCTTCAGGCTGGAAAGATGCACACATTTAGGTCCTTGTGACAGGAAGCAGGTCAACCTGGGCGGGCCCCCATCTAGACCAGGTGGGCTTAATTCAGTCAATGGGGTCAAACAGTACCGTCAGCCATGCCTACCAACAGGGTATGGGTGGGGGCCTCCCACCAGCTGTCATGCAACCCAGCGCGCGTGGGCTGTCCAGTCCGCCCCCACCCCCCACGAGCATATTTGCCTCTTCTATCCTTTATAAAGTCACTTGGATCACAAACTAGGTTTCTGCGTCAATTGGTTCTTGTGTGAAGCCAAGGACAGAGGTACATTTCTCCCAGAGAGAGCCCTCACATAACCAAATCAGATTATAGCCTTCAGTGTTAGGGTTCCAACGAATTTTGGGGGAATATCTCAAGTGGTAGTGGTAAGGACACAACTCAATCCATATTATCTCTTTATTTTGCTCAGCCAGATGCTTGCCCTTTGAGCCTGAATTGTTGCAAGGCTTATTACCCCATCAAGTGTTCCCAGAGCAAGCCCTAAATGGGCAGTAGTCACACACAAGGAAGATTTGCAGGGGACACTGTTAAGAATGATTAATGCTTAAGTGTTCCTTGTCTCCCCAAATGTACCATCTGGCAGAAAATTTCTTAGATCTCTCTCCTGGGAGAGATATACCTCAGCTCTTGAATAACTCTCCTGGTCATAGAAGTCAAATTCCAAGCTTTTCATCCAACATTCATAAAGCTAAATAAATGTTACATAAACCTAAGTTCTCTATCTTGGATAAGACAAAGTAAAACCATGACTTGAGAAGGTTTTCATTGAGGACAGAGACAACTTCAGATATTCTAAGCCTATGAAATTGGTCATGATTCAGGCAACTTGCCAAGGAAGCAGGTAATACCTAGGTGGGAGGTGGAATGAATAAGAACTTGCACTAAGATTCCATTCCATCAGGTGCAGCTGGTGACTTTGGAGGCCCAGAGCAGGCAGTGGGAGAGAGAAGACCAGAGCAGGGGAGGGATGTGATGAGCTGGAGGGTAGAGGGAGGGATTATGTGTTGTTCTGCTGTCACCTCCCACCCCACTGTGACCCTTTAGTGATGTGGGCCCAGGTTTGTGATGCAAGTGGTTTTGAAGGCAGAGGGGACTCAGAGTGCTCAGTTGCCTGAGTGCAACCGCTGTATCCAGAAGATGGAGGAGATTCTCTTTCTGCTGGAACAGAAAAGTGCTTCCTGGCTGACCTACCAATACCCCACCTGGTTCACTGTTTTGACCTTGGGCATCCTGTATGGAGTGGGTTGCTTCTTCCTGGTCCTCCCCTTCCTTCCAAATACTCCACCTGTGCGACCACCCAGGAAAAGGATAAAGGTAAGAAATTCTCAACCCAGCCATAGGAGAGATTGATTTTTCCTTGTTTTATAAATTTTTCCTTTCGTAATTAATTTCCTGATAGGGGAAATCTCAAGAAAGAAGAGACCATCAGCCCTGGCTTTGGAATGTTGATGAGGGCTGGTGCGTCCTTACTCACTGTTAGGACTTTGTTCACTGCATTGGTATCATTTTATCCTTGCCGGCTTATGTTGATTTTCATTATTTCTGTTGGCTTTCCCTGTTTGTGAAGCACAGGAGGCGTGGATGCATCATGATCATGGACACAAGGGTTGACAGAGTTGCAGGTGGAGAGATCTCATGGCAGAGGGAGGGATTGTGAGATCAGCAGTGTGGAGAACTTCCCCATCGGGAAGCTAGGGAGTGAAGGGGGATTGATTTCAAGACGAAAAAATGAAGGAGGCCAGAGGGGACAGAGAGCTTTAGACCTGACTGTGATTACCCAACTCCTTTTGAAGGCAATTTAACCATGGAGGGGGGGGGTGTTGTTCTAAAATGGATATGGTAATCATTGATTGTACCATTGCCCTTGATCTGATTGAATGACTGAACTATTGACTCGTATGATATGTAAATCATTTGCCAGTAAGATGAGCATTCAAAAATATTTCTCTTTGAAGATCTCAGACCTCCCATCTCTAGTTGTTATAGAGGGCAATAGGTAAAAATCCCCAATATAGTGACGCAGTGGCTAAGGACTAGATGACTAGACATTTCAAAGGGCAGCTCTCATCACTGGGTCCTCAGTCTCTTTCCTTGAGCTCCAGTCTCTGGGCCAAGGCTCCTTTTCTGTCTGGGCTAATTGAGAAAGCATGGCTGACCCCGGGGAGGAAGTGGTCAAGGGCTGGCCCAGAGCTTCAGCCTCCATAATCAAAATCTTGCCCACCAGAACACTGAGTGCTGAGAGTGTGTGCTCTCCGTGAGCAGAGGAAGGCTGACGGAAGAAATGCACTCTAGGTCTCACACAGAAGCTGGTTTCTGGGCTTTAGTCATTCCATGGAGATTGTCATTCTTCTAATCACCAGTAAATGCCTGCAGTTTGTCACAAAGAACAGATGCAGGATTGGATTCCAGCCTGACTTCCTCTCTTGTGCCCCAGCCTCAGGTGGAGACAAGGAGAAGCAGCAGGTCAAGGGACAAAGGTGACGCTCTGAAAGGTAAGGTTCTGCCCATTCAACCAAGCTCTGTAAGCTCTCCTGTCCCCTCCTCTGCAGGATGCCAGTGGCAACAGCCCGTCTCTCTCAGGTAATAATCCTGAACAAAAGGATACTGTGGATGGAAACAGAACCCAGATATTTCCCAGATGTACAGGAGGGGCCTAGGATGGGATGAAGGCTGGCCAAGGTAGGACCCAGTAGGGGGCAGTGGGGGTGTCAGGAGCAGATTCTGGTGGATTTGGAGGTGGAACATTGAGGGGTAACTGCGATAAGCTGTGTAACTTTGCCAAGGTTCAGATTGCTCACTGAGACCCCACAGACAATATTGGAAACCGATGCTCCTTGAAATGCCAAAGCACCTCCTGCCCGTGGGAGTAAGCTATCATTTGACCTTGAGCTCTGGAGAGTCCAACGTCCTAAGTGCACAGCCCGTGTGACATTCCTTTCGGTCCTCTGGGAGGGCTGCACCATAACGGTTCTCTTGATTTCCAGTTTTCCGAAGCTTCCTGCAAGAACTATATGGCGCTCAGAACCTGCGTTTGCGTCTTAGGCAGAAGTAAGTAACCTTCCTGCTTCACCGCGGGGTGCATCTTCCAACCAGGGTGCCTGTGTGGCCTCAGGCTGCAGAGCAGCTGGGATGCGCTGGTTTGGGGGACACTTTCAGGGATGGGCAGAGAATGACAGGAGTCCCGGGCAGTGGGGTGGGGCAGGAAGAGCAGGCCATCAAGGCTTGGGGAGGGGCTGAGCTTGCACCGACCCTTGCTAGCCTGCTAGGTCTCTTGCCCCTTCAGTCCTGGCTGTAATCTGGTCCTTCTGTCTCCTGCAGCCACTTGGGAAACCCACTTGACACTGGCAGCTTTGGTCAACAGAAAGCTCAAGCCCTCTCTGGTAGCTGGCGAAATAGAGGTACGGCTGAAGTCCACGTCGGTACGCGCGCCCCACATGGTTCTGCGGCTCATCCATTCCGGACACCTAGGTCTCAGAACTCCACCCTTCCACGGGCCCAGATGTGCATCTCAACTTCTCATGTCTTACCCGCCTTGAGTCAATCACCAGACTGCGCACATTCCCATGAACCTGACAGTCTTTCACCCACACCACTGGCTCTTCCCTCACCCAGTGCCAAACCCCCGGATTCAAAGGCCTACCTGCAGCCTCCAAGCACTCTCTGGGACTCACCAGCCCCGCACCCCACAGGGACTCGTTCTCAGAATGACTTGTTGGCAAGGCCCAGGCAGAGCCCATCTCCACACAACCGCTGCTCCACACCTGCCATGGCAGCCATCACAAGTCAGGATCCCACAGGCCTCCCTACTGCCTCCCCACCCCAGTGTTGGGCAGCTGCCAAGAACTTACAGCTTCCCTCCTTGGAATACTTTGGGTCTCTGAAAGAGCACTCTACCTGGCACCCCCAAGAAGACACCTTTCGGGAAGGACCCACAAAGAGGCAGGGGGAAGTAGGGAGGCCCACCTTGCTCAACCCCAATGTCCACAAGCTGCTGGAAATAGAAATCACAAAGGCAGAGAAATGGAATATTTGGGAAGAAAAAGGAAAGGGTGTATCAGAATACCATCTGCAGGCCTTAAATATGTTGAAGGCACTCGATGGGGAGCAGATCACTGCACCTCCCCAGCCCTTCTGGAATGCCAGCATCAAAGCAGAGCAGATACCCAGCGCTCAGAAGCATTTTCCACAAAAATTCAGTGAGTTTTTCTGGGGTCTACCTTTTCTGCACAGCGAGTCTCTGGCAGCTGCTCTCAGGGTCTCTGGATCCACCCTAGAGTTTCCCACTGTCTTATTTAATGAAATTCCTAATGCCTTACCAGCTCAAATGCAAGCTAAAGAGTACCCACTCTAGTTGCAACGTCACTCCTTGCCCTACACTGAAGGCCGATTCCAACTTTTACTTCCAACTGCATGCCAAGCCCAGGCCCCACCGCCGGCTACAGTCCTGACTCCGCCCGGTCCACAGCCCCGTGGCCCACTCGCAGTACCTTTTCCTCCTCCTCACAAGAGTCCCTGTGATGAATCCTGTCTTACCGTCCACACTAAGTCCCAATCACGCATTCCAAATTCACTTCAACAGCTGGAAAGCCATTTTTTAAAGAAACAACAGGAAAGTGAGAGTTCTTTACCCTTTATGATACCACCACCCCAGGAAGCTTTTTGTCTTCGCAAACCCACTCATCCCCAGGACAATCAGAAGGTCCAGACCCCAAAGACAGAACCCAAGCTTCCTGACTGCTTGAAGCAATCGGAGCTCCACCGCCAAGAGAACTTCCCTCAATTGCAGGGGCCCCTCGGCAATGGGACTCTTGAGTCTCTGACACTAAAGCAGCCTCAGGAAAAATGGCCAGGGACTTGTCTGGATATGAAGCAGCCCGAATGCTCCTGCTCAACACCTGGAGACAAGCAGGGGAAGAATGTAATGAAGACGGTGTCCCCAGGAAGATGCACACACCCTGGACCGTCGCTTGCGTGCTGCAGAGCCGGTGTCCAGCTGAGGAACAACTCGGTCAATGGACAAGGGAATTACTTGAGGAAAATATCCAAATGTAATCTATCTCTCTGTAGATCAGGAAACTACTGCCCAAAAGGAACTCCGGGAGCCGACTCAAAGGAGTTAAGTGATTTGAGGATACACAAGGGGATTAACGCAGGAACTTACACCCTAAGGGGTCCAAATAAAATCCTACTGGAAAACACCCTGAATGTCCACATGTGCAGGAAGGTGGAGCAGATTAGAAAGGATCAGATCCCTGGCATTGTTTGCCGTTCATGTCTTGCGACCACGCACGCTTTGTCTATTTCCCTGACCCACCCACATGTTGTCAATGTGGCCTCCTGGGGAGAGCTGGAAGATCTGAACACAACGCAGAGCCTTTCCTTTTTCAGCCCGGGCACTCAACAGGTGCTGGACTCGCATATCGTAAGGCTCCAAATGAGGCAGAGGTGGTGCATGCCCCTCAAAGTCCTTGAGCCCACAAACCTCTGTAGGACAAGAAAAGACAACGCAATGTCCTTTCCAAAGTCCACCTGCTTAGCCACCCCTAAGTATTGAACTAACCTAGTAACTGAGGCTGCCAAGGTCCTGGGAGAACCCTGTCAGGCAGACTGGGGAGAGAGAGTGACCACAAAGAAATCAAGCCCTACCCTGGAGAGTCCTTTTGCTGATTGCTCCCCTACAGAGGAGCCTGTTCAGGGAACCCCAGCCTACCCCCCACTTGATAATGACAGTGGATGCTCATTGGCCCTCAGGCAGCCGTTTCCAGCCTTCATGCCCAGTATCCTTGGCAGAACCTTCCAGAATGAAAGTGTCCAGAGAGAGAGAGCCTAGAGCAAACCTCAAATCCAGTACTGACCAGCAAGGGGTCAAGGAAAGAGGGTGCTAGTTGTGCCCCAGGAGGCCCCAGATTGGAAGTGAACTCTGAATGTCCATCTTCAAGAGCCAAAGAGACAGGGTTGGTGGTGGTCAAGAAGTCCTCTTCAATAGAGCTAGACGATAGAGACACTTTCAAAACCAGTGTGCTGGCAAAATCTCAAACCAATGATGTGGACCCGGGGGTGCTTCGAGGCTCTAGGATGTAGTAAAAGTTTCCTGCTACCTGGAAAGTGTGCTCCAGTTCCTGAAAAGCCAAGCCTTACAGCACGAGTGTGCAGTGAGATTAAGCTCCAGGTGGAGGTAGAGGCAGAGGATGGTTCTCCATGCTGTCCTGTTGACGGGCTCCTTCAGGACTGCACCACTGATGTGCTCACTGCCACCAATGTTTTGCCTTCTCAGGTGGTCCATTGCCGCCCCCAGCATTTGTTCACTGGGGATAAGCCAATATGTCAAGGGCCAAGTGGCTTCGTGGTGGCTAGAGCAAGTTACATGGGGCAGCAGAAGCTCAAAAGCCCCAACCTTCAGGACCCCTCGACAAGGAGAAGGAAGGATGCTGTTCCCACTGACAAGAGGGAGACTCATAAATGGCCCAATCCAGAAGAGCATGGAAAAGGATTAGCGGGAAGAGGCATCTCCCAAGTCTGTGGGTTAAGCCAGCCTGTGCAAGACAAGGCATTGGCTGAGTGCCTTGAGATCAAGTCCTCACAGCTCCCACCAGAGAAGGGACAGCTTCCTGCTGAGGGCCACAGCAAAAAATGGAGGAAGCACTTTGTCCAGTGGATTTGCTCCAGCAAAAAATCTACAGGACACGGTGATCCTTTGCAAAACGGAAAGCCCGTATTACCCTGTGGTCACAGCCTTGGGCCCCTTCAAAGACAACCAGTGTCTCCTAACAAGGTCACGGAGGCTCAGGTGCTCACGACAGATGTTGGCCAAGTCCTAGAGGGGACACCAGGCTGTCATCAGGAGTATCTTGCGTCAACGTTATGTCCACGAAAAGAAGCGCAGGCCTCAGTTAATGGATGTTCCTCCAGCTGCAGGGCTCCTTTCTTTGTAGAACACAGGAGAGTGGCAAGTGTGAGACCCTGCCTCCACCAGGCGATACCTGACTGCCAGAGCCTTCCCACCAAGAGCACCTGTATCAGGGATGTATTCACAAATTTCTGTCCGTTCAGGGGATTCAATATCAGAAGCCACACTCAGGCATTGCCCCCCAGGGTGTTTGTGTGCCCAGTCAGCTTGCAGCAGCAGAGGCGGAGGAGGTGGGCTTACTCCAGTTACCCTTACCACTGCCCACATCACTGTCTTCGAGAATATGTCTTATCTGGCAAATTAGAAGACGCTTCTTCTGCTCTGATTAGTAGGAAAGTATCCATGCCAGCCACTTTAGCCTGTTCTGCACAGGCTAATGGCTTCTCTCAGCCATGATATTCATTGTTCCATAATAGAGATTTTCCCCCTCCTACATTAAAGTGTGACTTCTGTGCTGCATGGCGGGATCTAAAGGGGGTGTCATGTGTGTTAGTCTGTGTAGACTAGAGAAACAAAATTCATACACTCATATTTTATGAGTTTTATATAAAGGTTAAGTGAACATTGAAAAGCCTCCCAACCCAGTTCAATCTAAGACCACCAGTCCAATAGTATCCCATGTGTCTGACACCAATCTACAAAGTCCTCCTCACAATCCAAAAACACACGGGGAGACAATGACTGCAGGAGGAAATTGTAGTCCGTGCGCTGGCAGGTTCTCCATGAGGCTGCTGCAGAAACCAGGGCTGCAACAGGGTAGGTCCATGTGGCTTCTCCTCAGGGATCTCCCAGGAAATGAGTCTTTCCAGCTGCTTTAGGGACCTAACAAATGCATATCCACCCTGGTGGCACTATCAGAGAGCAAGAGACCAGAAAGGCTAGGCTCACAGAGCCATTGATCTCCCTGCCCTTCAATTAACCCCACATGAGTTCATTGACGAGGTTGGCATAATATACCTTTAACTATGTTAGATACTGCGTCTCCTTCTCTGAGTGCTAGCTCTGACTTCTCAAAGGGCAGGGCTCTGGAGGAGGTTTTCAGCAGTGTTTCCCACCCACTTCCATCCCAAGTTCTTCATTTTGCACCTCTTATGATTTATGGTAACACCCCTACTGTGAAAACCTCAGAAGGTCCCAACACAGTGAAGAATGTTCCCTGGTGCCATTACTTTGTCTTCAACGTTATGTGGCTGCAGTTGATAGGTTTTGAGAGGCGCAATCCAGCCAAGAAATTCCATCGAGGGTCCAGAAGAGGTTTAGACCAAAGTAGCGTCTCATGGTACCAAGCAGGCATGAGACATGTGGCGGCCTGTCTAAGTCCCACATGTGCATTTGATGAAGGCTGCCAAGTTTGGCATGGAGGTTCCGCCTCAATACACCTGTCACAAAATGTGAAATGACATATTTTGCTACCTTTGCCTCTCTCCCAGCCTAGGGTAACCTCCAGGATGGAAGTCCCAGGTCTGACACATGTGGGTGGGAACTGCTAGGGAGGCTGCCAGCGGGGGACTCTGCTCACCCACTGCACCAAGGGAAAATCCGGTTCACAGCTCACATGCCTTCCTCTGTATATAAACCCGGAGAAGGAGCAACAGCTTAGGCTGAGTGGTACAGGATGAGCGTCTGTGTAATAACCACTAATGGTTAGGCACCATGGACACAGGGTAGGGAAGGATACAGTGAAGAAGAATATGAAGCGTTGGACGTAGCAAAGGGGGCCAAAGAGCATGAGGATCCCCAGAAATGACGCAAGACACAAGCGGAGCTAACACAGGCTTACAAAGGGGAATCGGCCAGGTGCTTCACCCCAGCTTTAGCTAGCTGCCCCCACAGCAGAACTTTATCTCCTACAGAGAGCACTGGGTTGGATAGCAAAGGCACAGCTTTCAAGCAGGGAAGGTTACTTTCTCAATACTATCTTTAGTGGGGCGACAAACTGTTATTTTACTTGATTTCCATCTCCTGACTGGGGGAAGGATGAGTTGATAGCCAGGGTGGGGTAGAGTGGGGATGAGTCAATAACAGAGTGCCAGGACTCAGTAAACATGACCCCAGGCTTTTGGGCTTCACACATGCATACACACACGCGTCCGCGCTCTAGGAATGTTCTCACGAAACATGACCCCAGGCTGGTGGTCTTCACATGCACACACACGCGTGCGCACACACACACATACATGCTCTAGGAATGTTCTCAGCAAACATGACCCCAGGCTGGTGGTCTTCACACACACACACACACACACACACACACACACACACGCACACACACACACACGCTCTAGGAATGTTCTCAGGAAACATGATCCCAGGCTGGTGGTTTTCACACACACACTCACGCGCACACTCTAGGAATGTTCTCAGGAAACATGACCCCAGGCTGGTGATCTTCACACACACGCACACACACACACACACACACGCGTGCACGTGCTCTAGGAATGTTCTCCGGAGAGAGTGGCTTCTAAGGACTGAGTGCTGCAAAGAAAGTCACAACTGGGAGCAGCCTTCCCTTCCCCTAGAGACTCCTGGGAAATCAGGATGTGCACGGAGATTAGACATCACCTGTCTTGATAAGGGAAACCAGTTCAATAGTGGTCAGTGTTTCCTCTGTGCTTCTAACACAGGGTTTTATTTCCTGGGCACCAGATTATAGAAGAAGGCAGGAGGGCCCCCCAAAATATGATTAGTTGATCCGCTTGAGTAAATTCTCATGTGCTTAAAAGAACACCCCTGGTGGGCCAGGGTTTACTGTTTACTGAACTAAACAGTAAAGGATGGCGAGGAAGACATCCACTGAGCCTTGACCTCCATGCCTCAGTCAGGACACCAAGTGTGTGTGTGGGGTGGGTGGGGACTGACACCAGTGGTGGAGGAGGGAAGTGGACATAGGCCCCAGAGACTGCTGGTACAGCAGCATGATGTTGTTTCTGGAGTCCTGATTGTGCCAAGGCAGCCTCTGGAGTGACTGTGGCAGTAAAAAATCAGATTCTGGATCTGCAGAGCCTGGATCTGGGGCCTCTTGGGTAGCAGGTAGCTTGGGTGTGTTCCTAGAGAGAGTGAAGAGCTGGACACCGGACTCCCCGCTGCTGAACCCTACCGTTCGTGCTAGGTAAGTGCACGGAGATGGAGAGAAGACCCTGAAAGAACAGCAAGGGGTGCATGGACCAAGCCCCTTCCCTTTCCCCTGCCACCAGGTCCTCTTATATGGTGCTGTGAGGTCAAACAAAGGGAAGCCCACTCAGACCTGCAGAGACCTCAGCGAAACAACTGCCCCCCACCCCCCACAATTCAGCAGACATCTCACAAGGACACTCACACATACCCGAGAGAGAAACCTCACACACATACTTCCTTGGAGACTTCCAGAGAGACTCAGAGGCCTCGCACAGAGACTTCATATGAAGTTCTCAGCATCCTTTATGGAGACTTCTCAGAGACCCCACAGGGACCTCACACAAAGCCCTCCCACATAGCTCACTGCCAGCACGGGAGAATTAGCAGCCGCTGTCCACCCCTGAGCTCCTGGAAACTTTCACACATTGTCTGCAGTGCCCCCCATGCTTGTGCATCTTTGTCCTCATAGCCTTGCTTGGGAACAACAGAATCACAAACTGCACGTAGTTGTGTGCAAATTTTTTCCACTGAAACGTTTTCACTAGCCTGAACTCTGAAGTGTAGTTTACAATTGAAATACAAGTAAAACTGCCAACACCAAATGAGAGTGTGATTCTAGATGGTGTGCAGTCAAATGTCGTACGCCACACTTTTACTTTTGCTTCGGACAAATTCTCTAATTGGTGGGGAAGTGACTGACTACTTTGGAAGCAACAGAACAGTCCATCAAATGGGCTTCAGGACTCAAATATATAAATAGACATCTGATCTGAACTCAAACTCATTCCCCAAGGGGCTCATGAAACTAATTTTTTTGGAAGAGTGAAGGAACCCACATGAAAATAACAAAATGTACATCACATTGTGTCTGTCTGGCTTAATTTCTCAATGAAACAGCTGTCATATCTGAAGATATTCAGGGCAACATTCCTTTTATAGCTCTGTCGACATAATTAATATGATTTTTCTGTGAAATGTAATATTTCTAAGTTATGCAAAGTCCTAATGTTTATCTACCACAACAAACTGATAATATTTCGAAGGATGAAGAAATAGATCAAGAAATAATAATTACCAGGGCGTGGTGCCCCAACAGACTGGACTGGAAAACGCTCCTAAGGGCCAGCAAACGATCCCTGAACTAACTACAAGCTTTTCTCTTGTGAACTGTTTTATTCTGTTCTTTGTCAGTGGTTTGTTTTTGTTGTTTTGTTGTCTGGTTGTATACTGTTGCTTTGTTTTCCTCTGTCTAGTTTTCGTGCATGTTAGTGACTCCACAGGTCTGTCTGAATAGGACAGGCTGGATGAACTATCTGGAGGAAAAACAACGGGACCGACAGTTTTGGGGGGACTTGGGGTGGGGGGGTAAAGGGGGGGTAAGGAAGTGGTGTTAACAAACCCAGGGACAAGGGAAAAACATGGGACCCCAAATGGTAGAGAAGGGGGAGTGGCAGGCCTTGTGGGAAATGATCAAGGGTAAGGTTGCTTAGAGAAGAGGTATACTCTAGCCCAGGTGGCGATGAAGCATGGTAGTAGGGCAGGAGGAAAGTCAAGGGAGATGGAGGAAAGAGCTAGGAGTCAAAGGGCATTCATAGAGGTCTAGACAAAGACATGTACATGCAAATATATATAGGAGGATGGGGAAATAGATCTATGTGTCTATATTTATAGGTCAAGTATTAAGGTGGCGGAAGGACCTTGGGCCTCTACTCAAACACTCCCTCAATGCATGAATACCTTCTTTTATTAAATTGGAACTCTATGATGCTCACTCTCCCGACACAACGGCTGGAGCCAAAGTGAGTGAACAAGTAAATGTGGTGAAGAAAGCTGATGGTGCCCGGCTATCAAAAGAGATAGTGACTGGGGTCTTAAAGGCTTGAAGATAAACAAGCAGCCATCTAGCTCAGAAGCAACAAAGTCCACATGGAAGAACACACCAGCCTGAGTGAGCGAGTGGTCCCAAAGGGATCAGTTACCAGGCATCAAAGAACAAAAAATCATATCATTGACTGCACACCTCCATGATAGGATCGCTGAAGACAAATGGGTGAATAAGCAAATGTGGTGAAGAAAGCTGATGGTGCCCGGCTATCAAAAGAGATAGTGTCTGGGGTCTTAAAGGCTTGAAGGTGAACAAGCGGCCATCTAGCTCAGAAGCAAATAAGCCCACATGGAAGAAGCACACCGGCCAGTGCGATCACGAGGTGCCCAAGGGACCAGGTATAAGGCATCATGCAAAAAAAAAGATATAAGTGTGTGTATGTATGTGTATATATGTGTATATGTATATATGTATGTATATATATGTATATATATATCATATTAAATGAAGGGGGAAGTGCAGAGTGGAGACCCAAGGCCCAAGTGTCGACCAACGGAGATCCCCTCATAGAGGGGTTTAGGAGAGGAGATGGGTTAATTAGGGTGTGAGGTAGTATCGATGAAGAACACAGCTTTCCCCCGGATCCTGGATGCTTCCTCCCCCCAACTACCATGATCCGAATTCTACCTTGCAGGGCTGGATAGGACAGAGGCTGTACACTGGTGCATATGAGGGTTGGAGGTACAGGGAATCCAGGGTGGGTGATACCTTCAGGACCAAGGTGTGAGGGACGATGCTGGGAGAGTGGAGGGCGAGTGGGTTGGAAAGGGGGAACTGATTACAAGGATCCACATGTGACCTCTTCCCTGGGAGAGGGACAGCAGAGAAGGGGGAAGGGAGACTCCGGATAGGGCAAGATATGACAAAACAACGATGTATAAATTACCAAGGGCATATGAGGGAGGGGGGAAGGGGGAGGGAGGAGGGGAAAAAAAAGAGGACCTGATGCAAGGGGCTTAAGTGGAGAGCAAATGCCTTGAGAATGATTGGGGCAGGGAATGTATGGATGTGCTTTATACAGTTGATGTATGTATATGTGTGGATTGTGGTAAGAGTTGTATGAGTCCCTAATAAAATGTAAAAGAAGAAAAGAGAAAAAAATGATTAGGGCAAAGACTGTACAGATGTGCTTTATACAATTGATGTATGTATATATATGAACTGTGAAAAGAATTGTATGAGCCCCAATAAATTGTTAAAATTTAAAAAAAAAAAAGAAATAATAATTAATGAAATACACATTTTCAGGTAGTACCATTTACAATAGCCAAGCGTAAATGAAAATATCTATATCTATACTTGAATAAAAAAACAACAGATTTATGTGAGGAAAACTACAGAAATTACAAGAAATCAAGTGTGACCTCAGCAAATGGGATAATATCCCATGCTCCTTGACCAGACGACTCAATGTAGTACAGTTATCAGTTCTACTCAAGGCACTAGACAAGTTTAATTCACTCCTGATAAAATTACCCTCATCTTTCTTCAAAGAATTGCAAAACCACTGATTACTAACTTCATATGGTAAGGGCATAGGTCAGGGGTTGAACCTACAAACTTCTCCTTGGTAGAAAGATAAAACTGTTCTCATAAAAGACTTGTAGGCTGGCTTTGAGTTGGAATTTTGGGGTCATTTAGGATTTTTTTGTGGCATGTGATTTTTAGGGCTTTAAGGTCATTTGGGGTCATTTAATTTTTTTGCGCATTAGGGTGGTTTGGGCTTTAAGGGTGTTTTATAAGGTTTAAGGGAGTTTTTAAGGGATTTAGGGGTGATTTTTTGGAGTGTATAGGTATTTTTTAGCAGGTAGGGGTGTTTTTAGTGATCTTACAGGGTTTCTTAGAGATTTTAGGGTATTTTAAAATATTTTATGTGTTTTTCCCCAGCATTTTATGTTTTGTTGGGGCTTTCATGTTGTCTTCAGGGCATTTATGTGGTTTTGGAAGTTCATGGTTTGGGAATCTTCTAGGGATATGATTTGGAAGTTCCACATGTTTTGGGAGGCATTTAGTGTGTTATTTGTGGCTTCAGAGTGTTATTTGAATTTTAGGGAATATTATGGCTTTTCAGACATTTTAAGGCTTTTAGGGTGATTTTAGTGTTTAAGGGTGTTTATTAGGCTTATATGTGTTTTTATGGCTTTTAGTGTTTTGTTAAAATTTTAGGGTGCTTCTTAAGGCATTAGAGTGTTTGGGGGGATTAGGTTTTGGTTTTCAGGGCTTTAGGGTTTTGTTGGATTATTTTTTGCTTTCATGGTGAATTCATGTCTATTAGGCTGTTGGACTTTTACAGGGTTTTATAGTGCTTCGGGTTGCTTTGTAGGGATGTTCTTGGGGTTTTAAAAGACTTTTAGCGTGTTTTTAGGGCTTCACGTGTTCTTTATTTTGCGTTTTAAGGCATTTGCATAATATTAGGGCATTTATTATGTTTTCGGGACGTAAGGAGTTTTTTTTAAGACTTATGGCGCATTAGGGTGTTTTAGAAAGCCTTTTACCATGTATTTAATGGTCTTAAGATGTTTTAGAGGGTCTTTAGGGGTGGTCTTAGCATTTTAGAAATATTTTAGACGTTTTAGGGTTTTTAAGGCATTTATAGTGTTTTTACGACTTTTAAGGTGTTTTTAGAACACGCCTGACAGGTACACACTATTTCAATCAGGCTCTGGTTAGTGCCTCTCAATCAATTGGTGACATGGGAGTCTGGATAATGGATTACCTTTACTCTGCAGATGAGAAAACTCACTCAAAAAGACACAGGTGTTGACCCACAGGCACACAACTGGTTAACAACAAAGACATATTCACAACCAGTGTTGGGAGCCAGAGCCCTAAGCCCCACATACCTGTCCCCAGCCGAACAGTCAATCTATCCTGAACCATCAAATGATCTGAGCAGATCCTCCCACCCAACTCACCTTCCCATGCCAAATATTTTATTTCAGAAGGTGGCAGTGAATCTGCAGCTCTGAGAGAGGGACATATCTGATCGGAGCACATGGAGCAGATGAAGGGGGAGGAGGGGAATGTGGAGCACATCCTGGCACACCAGGACTTGAGGATGATGTTCCCACTCAGAGAATCCAGTCCACATAGAAGACCACATGGCCAGCCCCACGATGAGACAAGACACCCCTCAAAGACCCATAGCCTTAGAGGGGACAACACTGAAGACACAGTGTGGGAAATGCGCCCCAACTAATCCTGCCACACCGAGGCATAACACTAAGGGGGTACAGCAGAAGAGCAAGAAAACGAAGCATCAAGGTCCCCAGGGAATGCCAAAGGATGACTTTGAGGCCAGTACTTGGTACACCAACAGACTGGACTGGAAAACACTCTTAAAGGCCAACAAACCGACCTTGAACTAACGATGAGCCACTTCTTTCTTGTTGAGTTGTTTTCATTCATTGTCATTGGATTTTGGTTGTTTTGTTGCTTTTAGTGCTTGGTTTTGCTCTGTCTTGTTTTGTGTATGTTATTACATCTACAGGTCTGTCTAAATAAGATAGGCTGGACGAACAATCTGGAGGAGAGAAAACAGGACCAACACTTCTGGGGAGACATGGGAGAGAGGGAGGTGTGGGGAAAGGTAGTGGTGTTAAGAAACCCAGAGAAAAGGGAAGAACAGGTGATGCAAATCGGTGGTGAGGGGGATGTAGGAGGCCTGGTAGGGAGTGATCAAGGGAAATGGAACCAATGGAACCAAGAGGAATTACTGAATTACTGAAGCACAAATGAAAAGTGAGCATGGCAGTGGGCCCAAGAGGCAAATCAAAGGGAATAGAAAAGCAAGCTAGGAAGCAAGGGTCAATTATAGAGGTTTAAAAAAAGGCATGTACATATTTAAATATATGAGCATGGGGAAATAGATCTATGTCCCTATATTTATAGGTTTCGTATTAAGGTAGCAGATGGACATTGGGCCACTGCTCAAGGACTCCCTCGTTGCAAAAATACTGTTCTATTAAATTGGCATTCTATGATGCTCACCTTCCCTACACGATCACTGAACACAAAGCAGGTACATAAGCAAATGTGGTGAAGAAAGCTAATGGTGCCCAGCTATCAAATATATAGCATGTGAGGTCTTAAAGGCTTTAAGGAAAACAAGCGCCCATCTAGCTCAGAAGAAACAAAGCCCACATGGAAGAAGCACACCAGCTTGTGTGATCATGAGGTTTTGAAAAGATTTGGTAGCAGGCATCATCAGAACAAAAAAAATCTTATCATTGCGAATGAGCGGGGAGTGCTGGGTACAGACACAAAGCCCATTTACAGTCCTCTGGACATCCCTAACAGAAGGGTGTCAGGGAGGAGATAAACCAAGACAGGTACCAGATAATAACGATGAAACACAGCTTTCCCCTAGTTCCTACATGTTTCCTATCTCCCACTATCATGATCCCAATTCTAATTTACAAATCAGGCTAGACTAGAGAATGTACACTTGGACAGATAGGAACAGGAAACATGGGGAATCCAGGGTGGATGAGCCCTTGAGGACCAGTGTTATGAGTGCAGACTCGGGAAGGGTGGAGGGAGGGTAGGTTGGAAAACGGAAACCGTATACAGGGATCTACATTTAACCTCAACAGAAAAGTGGGTGAAGGAACATCAGACAGTGCAAGATATGAGAAAATAATTAGTAAATTATCAAGGGTAGCTCGAATGGAGGGGGAAAAATGAGGAGCTGAGGCCAGGGGCTTGGGTGGGGTGGAGAGTGGATATTTTGAGAATAATGAGGGCAATGAATGTACAAATGTGCTTTACACAACCGATGTATATATGCATTGTGGTTAGTGTTGCATGAACAATTTAAAAAAAGGTCTGGACAGAGGGCACATGCAAGGATGATCTCAGGCTGGATTAGATCAGCAAAATCACCTCCTGGAGTTGCCTCACCCTGTGTCTATTCCTGAGTCAGGCATGAAGCTTAGGGCCCATAGTCCCAGGAGCTGGACAGGGAGGGAGGCGGGGTTCTGAGGTCATTCCATAGGGGCAATGGCCCTCCTGTCCTGCCGGGCCCACCCTCCTTTGTAATCCTGCTGGCTGGAGCACGGCTTTCATGGAGTCCACACCATGGGAGCTCTACTACTCATGGGGGATTGGCAGGAAGCCTCTGCTTATGCGCACACACCACCACCTAGCTGGAGGATCTCTGTGAACAAAGCCTGAGGCAGACAACAAGCCCACTAATTGATGCTGTAAGAGATACAATCAGCATCCAGAAACCTGCAACTGGGAGTAAGAGGCAGCATACTTGGCCCCAGCCACTCCCACTGCCATCTTCAAGGAGTGACATTCTAAAGCAGAGGGTTTTCAAAAGGCACTGCCAGGACTGTGGAATGAGCAGCTCATTTGTGGACATGGATACTGTGTGATCCAGAAGTATTACCTCTTCCTTTCCATTCAGGTGAGACAAAAAAAAGTTCCAAATAGAAAGCCATGCATCTAAACAGTATCCAATAGCCACTCATGTGCAGTGCTGCTGCCTCCAAAGAGCTTTCCTAGGTTTTTCTCTCTGTGGACAGATATACCTTGGTCCTTGGCTCTGCATGAGAAAGAATTCACGCCAAAGCCAGGTTTGTGATCCAATTGTGTTTTAGGAGAGATAGGGAGGCATGGTAGGCAACCCTGGTGGACCCCAGTGGCTGAATTGAATTTACTTGGCCTAGGTGGGTCAATGTGGGTGCAGCACCCACCCAGGTGTACCTGGCCTTCCTGACTGGAAACCTGGACCTCTGAGCACGCTCGGTGTGCCACTCTTTCCTGGGTGGCTAGCTTGGCCCTCTGAGCATGTATCATGGACAACCTAGTCCCTATGCTAGCTACCTAAAATTTACACCCTGAAGAGATATGGACCCAAATCTTTGGGGTACAAGGCGACGACATCTTTAGGTCCTTCCTGCTGGCAAAAGGGTGAAGTGGGGCTTTGGGTCCATACCCTTTCTACTCTGCTGGGAGGGGTTGTCCATTCAGGTCTAGGATGGATAAGGTTGAGGTGGTCCAGGAGATGGTGGTCCTAGAGGTGGCACACTTGGTTCAGAGGGCTTGGTAACTTGAGAACTTCTGGAAAAACAAACAAACGGACAAGAGGGTGAACAGTTTAACTGAGACAAGGCTAGGCTTGTGAGGTGGCAGTGCCCTTGAAATTAGGTGAGTGTCACAGGAAACAAAAAAAATCTTAGGATTATCAGGCATGTGTGTTTGTTCGTTCTAAGTATAGGCACGGGAGTAAAAGCATCCACAATTTCCCCAATGAGGGTACAGGGTTTGGGAACTACTGGGTGCACTGAGATCACTGTTTCATTTATGATCCTAATGTTTGGACCCTCTGCTAAGAACCATGCTTCTATTTAATCCTATTATCCCTCAATTATTAACTTTGGTCAAACAAATTTTGTTTTCATTAATTACTTTCATAGTTATCTATCTATCTATCTATACACACACATTTAATTGAATGGAATGAAAAGGTCATGCGTTATAGCGTTAAATTGTAATATTGGAATACTACAGCGGGAGTCAACAGGGATCAAAAGAAAGTAAGTGTCTGAGTCATTTTTAATTTTCTTGGCTTCAAATTGAATAAAAGACTTGTAAATTACCCAGAGACCAAATTCCCATGGTGCCTCCTACAACGGGTAGAATGTTCAGGGATGTTTCAGGGCTGGGAGATTAGTAACCCCTAAGTCCAGGATCCCTTAGGGCAGGGGTCCTCAAACTGTTTACACAGGGGGCCAGTTCACTGTCCCTCAGACCGTTGGAGCACCAGACTATAGTTAAAAAAACCAAACTATGAACAAATTCCTATGCACATTGCACGAATCGGCTACTAAGTAGGACATGCAGAGGCAGCAAAAACACCCTGAGGGTGGGATAAATGTCGTCAGGCCACATGTGCCCCACGGGCCACAGTTTGAGGATGCCTGCCTTAGGGGGTTCCTGGGTGCACTGGGGATGAAGGTCTCTACTGCTCCTCAAAAGGAGAAATGCTGTAACTTCTGGCATTTCGGCCCACTTTCCAATCACTTTACAAAACTGTTCCAGGTGAATCAGGGTTAGAAGGGAAAGTGTACCATTCTCTGGCCACCATTCTCCTTTCTCAAATAAAGTTGCATAGTGTATCAGCTTTTGTTTGTCTAGCCTCTGTGTCAACTCTATCCCAATTGGACAGGATTCATGCAAGGGGGCAATTCCTGAGTATGAAGCTGCTAAGTCCCATCTAGAAAGCACAAAAGAAGGCTCTGTAGAGCTTGCTGCCTCAAGGTCAATAAACCCCACTTGAGAGCGAGCCCTTTATTGCCCTGAATCTGTTGCCTCAGGAAGATGCCCCAGCAAGAAGTAAGGGATCAAAGACAACTCACTGAGGTCGACTTTAAGTCCAACCATTATTCTAGACAAGCTAGGAGAACCACTGCTTGGAATGGCCCCACGGCCCTCCAAGATGCCTGCTGGCGGGAGCAGACTCTCAAATCTCTGAAGGGAAGGGGCATCTGGAAGCTCAGGGAACCTTAAGGGAATTGGAATTTCTGTCTGGAACATCGTGGCAGTGGAACTGTGTAGTAAGAGCTTTCCCCAAAAGTGCCTTAAGCAGCAACACTGAAAGCCTAAAGGTAACAGTTACACAGGAAGGGTTCCATATGCCATTGGCCTAAGCCTGGGCCACGGAAAACCAGCCTGTAACAAGGAACAAACCTACACTGGTAGAACACTAACACTATAACGCCTCAAGTTTTAAATTCAGGAAATAATTTTAAACATTTTTATTCTTTACTTTCATAGTTATCAATATGTATATATGGCATTCAAATATATAAAACGTGCAATGTTTTTGAAATGTAACCAAATTGTCACATTGATAATTTATAAGTTTGGTACTAGATAAGTTTCAATTAAATGTTATAAAAATGTTGTGCTGGGCATTATAGGGCTAAAGCAGCTTGTTTGAAAAGCCAGGAGAAAGGGAATGGAGGGGAAAAGGGAAATATTTGGCTCCCAGGACAAGGCAGGGCTAACTCCCAGGTCTATTCAACCAGCTCCCTAGGCAGTGCCCTTCCACATGTTTGGGCTGGTGGGCACCATCTTGGCCAGGGTCACAGGCCCCGTTTCCCCATGGCCACAATGGCGGCTATATAGGATCTCTGGGAAAAGCTTAAACAGCCTTGACAAGAGTGAAGCCATTATGAGCTGACAGAAGGCACCATGTAAAGTAAATAAAGTAGCTATGAACTGTAAATGAACTAGCTGATATAGGGGAGGTAGGCTGTGCAGATGTGCCCAAGGGAATGTCCCAAAGGATATGGATGCTCAGAAGATTCGCGAGAGCGACCAGAGCAGTCTTTGTTCAACTAAGAATGACTAACTGCAACACCCTGCTTCTCTACTCTGCCTGCTTGCACACCTGCACATTGCAAAAGTATAAAAACCTTTGGACAATTAGACTGGGGCTGCTCAGGAAAAAAAACTTTTTCTGTTGAACTTGCCAGCGGTCGGAGTAGTTTTCTTTCTGGGAATGGAGAGTGGCTACAACATTTCGAGGTGCACCGAGATCCAATTGCCACTGTCTGGGCTTGCTTAGAAAGGAAACCTCCTTAACAGGAGTGCTCTCCCCAGAACTACGGATTTCTGATTTCTCTAGGCCAGGGGTCCTTAAACTCTTTAAACAGGGACCAGTTCACTGTCCCTCTGATCAGTTGGAGGGCCGAACTATCGTTTCAATAAAACTATGAACAAATTCCTATGCTTCCTGCACATACCTTATTTTGAAGTTTAAAAAAAACACACAAACAAACGGGGCACAAACACTCGGCGGACAGGATCAAGGTCCTCGGCTATCCGCATGTGGCTCACAGGCTATTGTTTGAGGACCCCTGCTCTAGGCGCTCACAAAGAGAATGTAGTTTCAGCCCTAAAGCCTGGAGACTCCGCAATTTGTTTAAAGGTGATTGGACAGAAGGAGTTCCTGATTTGCCCATGCAAGACTCGTTTTCCCTTCCCCTATTTCTCAGAGTTCATAGTTATGTTTATGGGGAACCAGGACATCCCTATCTGATCCCTAAAATTGATGCGTGGAATGACATTGCCACTAATAAGCCAGCATAAACAAAAGACTTACTTCCTCCTGCAACAGAAAGGGTTCTTGTTTCAAGATTTCAGGAAACATGGCAGGACCAGAAAAAAAATAGACCCAAGGTCCTAAAACCACTAAGGTGGAGGCTGCCCTTCCCCAACCCCTCCCCATACCCCTCTGTCTCGGCTTTATTCCTTTTTGCAGGAGGACTCTGGGAGTGGGAGAACTAGCTTACGACCCTTCATTATCACTGCCACCCTGTCAGGTGCATGGGGCTGGAGAGAGAGAAATACTCATAACTCCTTTCTGAGTCCACACCCCAACATACACTAGGGCTGGTATGGGATCTCGACCGCCCCACCCCCCAAGAAGGATGATTTGGCAGCAGCCATTCTACACTCAAGGCAAGCAGCCCCAACACCTGGGGAAGACCCCTGAGTCCCTTTTTGGGTATATATCCCCTTGTATTCCAGTGATTTGTATAATTGGAATCAACAAAATCCCTTTTTCTGACAAAGCAGGTCTGATTCCTTGATAGAAACGGTTTTCCATATGCATTAGCCCACCTCCAGAAATTGCCAGCAACTTCTCCAGGTGCTGTTCACAACACAGGTACAGTAGCCCTGCCAGAGAGAGGCCCAGTAAGCAGTCAATGGACATGATGGTCAGACAGCAGGCACTCCCCATGTGAGGGAAACTCTTTTTGCCACTGCACGAAAAATGTGAGATCCAAACTCCTTGCAAGGCACAGAAGGCCTAACCAGGTATCACCAGTTTCTCTTGCAGGCCCTCAGTGGAACAGCTAGAAAACCTATGAATTTATCTAAGGTCAGTGAGAATTTTCAGGCTCTTACAAGAGAATGTCTGCGTGCCTTTTTAGAGTGACTGATGGAAGCCTACGGGCTTTATATCCCTAACGGCCTGGAGGCCCCGAGAACAGGAGGGCAATAAGTATTGCCTTTATTACTCAGTCTGCCTCAGACATGAAAAAGAAGTGGGAAGGGTTTGACGGGAAAAATCTTAGTGATTTGGTACAAGTGGCTCAGCGGGTGTGTAACAACAGAGATGATCCTACCACGACAGAGACAAAGAAACTAGTTAAAATACTAGTAATTGCCATGAGAGACCCCAGAGACTCAGGAAAAGGAGAGCATGGCCCACTTACGGAGAGACTGACCTGTGGGCACCGCCAAGCCATGGGGCAGGATCAATGTGCCTACTGCAGGAAAGAAGGACATTGGAAAAATCAGTGCCTTGAATACCCCAGGAGAAGCAGACAACCCTCCAATAGAGAGGACGGGCCTCATCCACACCTAGAAAATCCCAAGCAAGAGACAATAATGCTTGAAGAAGCTGAATGAAGGTGTCAGTGCTCTGTTTCACTTGGTCCCCAGGATCCCAGGCTAACTGTCCAAGTAGGAGGCCAGCCAGTCAATTTCTTAGTGGACACAGGGATTACCTTCTCAGGTTCAGAAAAGAGTACAGGCAAATTGTCAAAAGGAAAGATTTGAATTACTGTCAGCATATGATTGCTTCCAAAAATAACTCACACCAGAAGATTTGCATGGAGGTTAGGTGGGTTTCTCAAGACATCATGATAAAAAATATCTGTCTGCCCTTTGTCCCAGTTAGCCATATGATTTTTATGGCACTGGCCCCTGGCTTGGCTGTTGAGCCATGGAAACTGTTTTTGCAGGACGTGAGGCGGTGGCCTGTGGCCATCAGTGGAAGGACAAAATCTCCACAGTGGTCTTCCTGTTTCAATTTGGAGCCACCTATATCACCTCTCGGACATTATTGTTGTCCTGGGCTCCGAATCGCCACCCCAGGTCTAGAAGGCACCTAACAGATCCACACTATTTGAATCAGGCTCTGGTTAGCCCCTATCGATCACTTGGTGACATGGGAGTCTGGACAATGGAGTACCTTTACTTTTCGGATCAGAAAACTAACTCAAAAAAACACAGGTGTTGACCCAGAGGCACACAACTGGTTAAAAACAAAGCCAAACTTACAACCATTTTCTGGAGCCAGAGTTCTGAGCCCCTCGTGGCTGTGCCCAGCCGAGCAGTCCCTCTCTCCTGGACACACCAAAGATCTGAGCAGATATTCCCCACAACCCCTCCCAAAGATTTTATTTCAGAGGATAGCATTGAATTTGCATCTCCTGGACAGAGACATTATCTGATCAGAGCACACAGAGATGAAGGGGAGAAGGGGAGAGTGGAGCACATCCTGTCCCACCAGACCTTGAGGATGATGTTCCCACTCAGAGAAGTCAGTTCACATAGAAGACCACATGGCCAGCCCCACGACGAGACACAACGTCCCTCAAAGACCCATAGCCCTAGAGGGGACAACACTGGAGACACAGTGTGGGAATTACCCCCAAACTGATCTCGCTACACCGAGGCATAACACTAAGGGGGTACAGCAGAAGAGCAAGTAAAAGGAGCAGCAAGATCCCAAGGAAATGCTAAAGGTGGACTTTAGGGTCAGGGTTTGGTGCCCCAAAAGACTGGACTAGAAAACACTTCTAAAGGCCAACACATAGTCCTTAAACTATCTATGAGCTTTTCTATCTTGTTGACCTTTGTTTTCTTTTATTGTAATTGGATTTTTGTTGTTTTGTTTATTTTGCTGCTTGGTTTTGTTCTTTCTTGTTTTTGTGCATGTTATTGCCTCTACAGGTCTGTCTAAATAAGATAGGCTGAACGAACAATCTGGAGGAGAAAAAAAAACGGAACTAGCACATCCTGGAGGACATGCGAGAGAGGGAGGTGGGAAGAAAGGTAGTGGTGTTAAGAATTCCAGAGACAAGGAAACAAAAAGTGATGGAAATCAGTGGTGAGGGGGATGCAGGAGGCCTGGTAGGGCGTGATCAAGGGTAATGTAACCAAGAGGAATTACTGAAACCCAAGGGAAGACTGAGCATGACAGTGGGCACAAGAGGAAAATCAAAGGGTATAGAAGAGTGAGCTGGGAAGCAAGGGCCAGTTATAGATGTCTAAATAAAGGCATGTACATATATTTACAAAGGGGCATGGGGAAATAGATCTATGTCCATGTGTTTATAGATTTAGTATTAAGGTAGCAGATGGACATAGGGCCTCCGCTCAAGGACTCGTTCATTGCAAGAACATTGTTCTATTAAATTGGCATTAAACGATGCTCACCTTCCCTACACGATCACTGACCACAAAGCGGCTGCATAAGCAAATGTGATGAAGAAAGCCGATGGGTCCAGCTACCAAAAGATATAGCGTGTGGGGTCTTAAAGGCTTGAAGGTAAAGAAGCAACCATCTAGCTCAGAAGCAACAGAGCCCACATGGAAGAAGCATACCAGCCTGTGTGATCACAAAGTTTCAAAGGGATAAGGCAACAGGCATCATGAGAACAAAAAAATCTTATCATGGAGAATGAGAGGGGACGGCCGGGTATAGACCCAAAACCTATTTGCAGTGCACTGGACATCCCCTTACAGAAGGATCTCAGAGAGGAGATAAAAGAATACAGGGTATGAGACAGCAAAGAAAAACACAACTTTCCTCAAGTTCTTTTTTTTTTTTGTTTTTTTTGCGCACCCCGCAGGCGCCCGGTGCCGCCCCCTCCCTGGTCCCGCGGCGGCGGCGGCGGCTCGGGGGCGGGGGGGGGGGGGCGCCAGGGGAGGGGGCAGACACCAGGGGCAGCGGTGGCGGCGGCGGCTCCCGGCGCCATCTTGGGCTGATCGATGAATTGAACAAAGAGGATCAATTTCCGATCAAGCGAGTTATCAATGGGGGCCGGGGAGTGAGAGGGACTTGTCCCTGAGTCGGCCCCGCTTTCCCCGGCACCCCCCTCCTCCCCTCCGCCGCGGCTCCCCGGCGGCAAGGCAGCCCGGCGCCCCCCCGGGGAGGCCGCGACCGCCCGCAGCCCCCACCCGCGAGCGAGAGGCCGAGAGAGAAGCCTGACCTGCAGCTGCTGTAAATCAAAGCGCTTCCAATATTGAAACATAGATCCCACATTGGCCGCCATCTTGAGACGTATTGAGACGGAGTGAGAGGCTGATAGAGAGGGGGCTGGAGTTCAGGAGCCGCCAGGAGGCAGCAGGCGGGCGGCGCCAAAACCCGGCCTGGAGCCGGCCGCCGCCGCCGCCACAGAGGAGCGCGGACTCCTCCTCACGGCGCCACCGCCGCCAGGGCGAGCCGAGCCGGAGTCGGAGTCTGAGCCCGAGGGCGTGGCGGCCGCTGGCCCGGCCTAGCGCGCGGCCGCCCGGCCACGCCCCCCGCCTGCGGCCAAACGAGCGACCCGCTCGTGACCCCCGCCCCTCCCAACCCCCAGCCCTGGCCGGCAGCAGCCCGGCTCGGCGCGGCCCGGCCCCTTGAGGGCGGCGAGAGGGGCGCTGGAGGGCGGCGAGAGGGCAGCCCCACCGCCCGCCGAGGCCCAGGCCGGGCTCACCTGGCGCGGGGGGGGGGGGGGGGCGCGGAAGGAGGGGGCCCTGGCGGCAGCGGAGCGCAGGCCCCCACCCGCCTCTACGCCCGGGCGCTGGGTGCCGGCGACGCGCCGGGGTTCGTCGGTCGTCCTGCTGGGCGCCCGCCCGCCCGCGGAGCCGCCGCAACCACCTGCTTGAGCCCAGACCCCCGCACGGCGCAGGCCTCAGCGCACCCGCGCTTGTGCCCGAAGCCTTGACCGTGGGCGGCCCCGCCAGCCGGGGCCTCAAGGACCCAGCACCCCAGAGCGCCCTTGCTGGGGGAGGGCAGGGGCATGGGGAGGCATCAGCCCCTGACCCTCTTGAACTTGCACCCGCCAGCGTCCCACGCTGGGGCCCCAGAGTCCCCGCTCAACACCACCCGGTGACCCAGGGCCCCCTAGCTGTCACCGCCGACTTGGTACTTAGGAGACATGCTCTCTGGAGGCGGTTGAGGCTTGTCTTGTGGCCAATAATCATCTCCTACGCCTTCCTTTCCAGTCACTAATTTGATGTCTTCACTTAAAGAAATGCCCATAAGTTGAGGTTTCTGAGGAGAGCTCCTTGAGCTCCCCAGACAACAAGGGGGCCGAGTGTCACCGTCATTATCCTGAGCTGGGAGGGAACACTAGTGTTCCAGAGGCTGGGAATCCGTCACTGCCTGCCCACAGCACAGACAGAGCAGGTGCTGGTTATAATTGTTTCTAGACGTCCTGCCATGCTCAGTTGAATGTCAAAGCCATAAACGTTGCCCGACTACAATCAAACTGGAGTACGCAGACATTTCTGCATCATTGCCGGGTGGAAATACACTGAGTGGAGTTGGATGAGATGGCAGCAAGTGCTTAAGGAGGGGGTGCTGTGGGAATACCAACAAGATGACTGCTAGTCTCCATTTCCTTCTCTCGTCTGCTTTGTGTTTTCTTTCAGGACCAGAAGAAATGATGCATATGTAAGGAAAAAAACTTTTCATTTCCAGAGGAGTTTTCCACCCCACAATCTACCCGCAGCCTCCTTTGAGCAAGCCAGTAAAAGCTTTTTTTTTTTTTTTTTTTTTTAACCTGCCTTCTCACTATGACAATTTCCGGAGCTGCTATGTGGCTGTGTTTAAAAGTCCCCCTCGGGATCCAGAGTGCAATCCATATCACAAAGGCATCCTCCCAGTCCTAAATAGCAATGTGACCTCATTTCAGAAGGTTGTTCTTGTTTCCATAGACCCAGAATGGAGTTTAAGCTGTTGATCTTGACTGTGGTTGTCGACTCAGCCTCTCATGGGCACCTCATGGGCAGTGGAGCAAACTGTGCCAATCTGTGCTACCACCAGGACTGGGAGAGGAAGCCAACAGTGGTGGGCCATAGGTCAATGTGTGGAAGGGGATGATCAGGTCTTTCTTCATTATTCTGTTTCAGTCTGGAAACACCACTGAAGCCTCAGTGTCGTAGCAACACACAAACCTTCACTGACAGTCTGGGGCACATTGGCTGCAAATCAAACCCGGGTCTTCCCGGTGAAAGACGATGAGAGGTCTACCACTGAAGCACCGTGGCCCTCACCTCAAACCAGGGCAGTCATTTCCGGAGTTCAAACCAGACCACAATGCAGGATGACTGAGATTGCCACCAGAATCTGATACTGATGCAGAAAAAAACCTAACTACCATTTTATTGACTCCCAATAGGACAAAGATCTGCCCCTTTGGGGTTTTGAGACTTTAAATCCTTACAGCAGGGGTCGCAACCTGTGGGTCGCGACCCCTTTGGGGATCAAATAACCCTTTAACAGGGGTCATCCAATTCATAACGATAGCAAAATTACAGTTATAAAGTAGCAATGAAAATAATTTTATGGTTGCAGGTGACCACAACATGAACTGTATTAAAGGGTGGCGGCATTCAGAAGGTTGAGAACCATTGCCTTACAGAAATAGACAACCTCATATTTCTCCCACGGAGGGGCTAGTCAGTTCAAACCCCTGACCTTGCGATTAGCAGGTTAATGCATAGTCCACTACACCACCAGGGCTCCTAATGATATAATAAGAGATACTATTGTTAGATCTCTCGTGGGAGAAATATACCTCAGTCCTTGGCTTCGCGTGAGAAAGAATTCACTCCGCAGCCTGGATTGTGATCCAAGTGAGTTTTTTGAGAGAAGAAGTTTCAGGTTTACACAGGCACCTCAGGGCCCCTCACCCCTGCACAGCTTGCCTAGAAGCTGCTGGAGAGAAAGTCACTACGTGGGCTCCAGGATCCTGCCTTTTCTTTCTTTTCTTAAATCGTTTTATTAGGGGCTCATACAATTCTTATCACAATCCATACATACATCAATTGTGTAAAGCACATTGTACACTCACTGCCCTCATTATTCTCAAAACATTTGCCTCCACTTAAGCCCCTGGCATCAATCAAGTCCTCATTTTTACCCCTTCCTCCCCCATCCCTCAAGAAACCTTGATAATTTGTGAGTGGTGATATTGGGAGGGTAGAGGGAGGGTGGATTGGAAAGAGGAAACCGATTACAAGTATCTACATGTGACCTCCTCCCTGGGGGACGGACAACAGAAAAGTGGGTGAAGGGAGACATCGGAGAGGTCAAGATCCTGCCTTTTCAATTCCTCCACAGGGAGGCATGGTTGATGGTCCTGGTCAACCCCATTGGCTGGATTGAATTCACCTGGCTCAGATGGGCCAATCCAGGTGTAACACCCACCTAGGTGTACCACCCCTTCCTGGCCGGAAGTTTGAACCTGAGCATATGTAATGGATGACCCACTCCCTATGCTAAGCTACCTAACAGTATTTGCAAGATGCCGAGCAATGTTCTAAGCTTTTTGTATATAATAATTCAATTATATCACTTAAGAAGCCTATGTGTGGACTCTATTCTTGCCTCATTTTACAGATGAAAAATCAGTGGCACAGGATGATAAAGCCATGAGCCTATGACCACACAGTGAGGAAGTGGAAAGGAGAGATTTGAACCCAGGCTGCAGAGTCCATGCCTTGGGTGCCTACAGCGCCACATAGGACACAGGAAAGCATGGAGCAGACTCGGCGTAAGACCTAGCATGTATGTGCTAGGACTGCATGAGAGTAGCTGCTACTCAGATCCAGAAGAGAATACAAGGCTATTGCAAAAATTATTTTTGCCAAAAGAGGGTGGAATTCTGCATCTTGTGCGAAATCCCCCAACCTGCACATGGCACAGCTACTTCAGAAGGTTCCCAACAATGTGTGCTGTGTGGCAAACCTAACTGAGCTCAGGGGGAGCTGGTCTGTGGGTTATGTTACCCAGAAGGTGAGCAGTTTGAACTCACCAGCCACCACTCCAAGGGAGAAAGAGAAGGCTTTCTGCTCCGATGGACTTACAGTCTTTGAAGTGGCAGGGAGCATTTCCATGCAGCCTATGATTAGGATCTAGGAGGGTGAGGGTGGATGGAGTTGGTTGAGACCAGGCTTCAGGGCATTTCCCAGAAGGGCTTCCTGCAGTGACTCTGCCTTCAGGAATGTCTGGTGACCCTGAGGGCAGCAAAGTCCTAAGCACACTCAGGCAGTGGTTCTCAACCTTCCTAATACAGGTCCTTTTGTTGTGGTGACCCCCCCCCCCCCCGACCATTAAATGATTTTCTTGCTACTTCATCACTGTAATTTTGCTACAGTTATGAATTGGACGAGCCCTGTGAAAGGGTCATATGACTCCCAAAGGGGTCGCAACCCACAGGGTGAGAACCACTGCACTAAGGGTTCCCCTTCCGGGCAGCTCTACCAGTGTCTGATGTGCATAGTTCTGTGAGGTGAGAGAAATGAACTTAGTGTCTGCTTCTGGTGACAGTTGATGTGGGTGGGCTTTCTCCCTATGTCAAATCCCTCTCAAGCCATTTGTCACCACAACAGAGGGAGCCACACACATAAAGCAAGAAGAGGAGGCAGCATAGCAGGACGGTAAGCAGAACAAAGATTGAATAAGCACAATTCACTTCAATCATGAATCGGGTGCCCTTGAGATGTGAGGAAGACCCCAGTCTAGTGACATTAGATCAGGTTTAGGGATTGAGTGACGGGACCCTCTTGGCTCCCCTCAGCCCCTATCTTGCTTTCCCATTGACCCTGCCCCTTACATCGTGATTGGTCCTTATTCCAGCATGATGGTTGGTTTCATAATCACAACATGTGGGAATGTGTTAGTCGATAGGTTATACAGGCACAGTCTCTGGAATGGGTAAGTGAGGAGGTGTGACTGGTGACATGACTGGTGGAATGGATCATGTGAAGTGATTTGAGATCGTTGTTCAGACCTGATAGGTCATCCAGGCCTCTAGTTGATCCTGGCAGTACTCTAGTTTAAGGAAACAGAATGTTAGGCATTTAAGTCATATTTAAGCTTAAATTTTGAGCAATAGGCTGTGGCTCACAGTGAGAGTCTATGTGGAGACCCTAAATCCATTTTGAGGGGCCACACATTCAGCCACCATTGAGTTCTTTCCTACTGCTGACCGGCAGTGGAAAGCTTGCGTCCACTCCCCGGGCCAGACTCAGCGATATACGGTCGTGTGCACATCCCAATGAAGGTCCCGCTCATGCTCTCACAGGCCCTCCCGCAACTCCATGAATTGATCCGTCTTCAGGGACAGTTTTGTGACAAAGGTGTTTGTTTTCCATGTCTCATTTAAGCTTTCAGGAGCTCAGGTGGTGATGCTGGATAGTGTTGGACTATTAACAGCAAGATTGCTGGTTCGAAGCCACTAGTCATTCCACAGGAGAAAGATGAGGTTATTGCTTCCTGTAAAGGTAGCAACTTCAGGATCCCTACACAGAGTCACTATGAGTCAGAGTCAGCAGGACAGAATGAGTGTCATTTTATTTAAGTAACTGTGGCTGTGGGTCCTTCCGACACCATTGTGGCCTCATGCAGATGCTCTCCTTCATCCAGAACAGCGGTTTGTGTCTTTTTCTTGTGTAAAACATAGCAAAGGAGTTCCTAATAAAATAAAGTTGAATTGGGAGTCTTTTTTCCCTCAAACAAAGTAAATCCATAAATAGAAATGAGACTATGGTGCTAATAACCAGTTGGAGAGTTGAGAGAGCTGAACTCTCAATCCTGGTAGAAACCCATTGTGACTTTAAAAACTTGCTCAAGGTCATCCATAGCCTATGAGGTTGAGTTGAGCAGACACAAAACAGATGTGTTGGGGAGTAATTGTGTACATTAAGTAAACAATTTATCTTTCTAAAGATTCTGTCTAAAACTTACTTTAAATAGTAAGTTTTCCCCTGGGCTAGGGAAAGGTCAGGGAGCTTAACCCCCTAGTATCCACCCCCTCTCAGCATTCATCATGTTAGGCCAGAGGAGCCAAATCACACCCACTACCCAGGGAGCACTGCTTCCAAAAGCCCATTGCCTGTGCCGGGGCAGAGGGCAGGTACCCGGACCAGAAATGCTGACAGAGTGGAACCAGCGGGCTCAGCCCCCAGCTTCCTGAGAGAGCAGCTGTGATGGTTCACTTTTGGACAAATGTCAATGCATGACTTGGGCAGCACGAAAAGCAGATGTGCAGAGGTTGTTCGCTGTATTCCAGAAGTTCACACACTCCCCGCAGGCTCTTTGGTGGCTTCCACCTTCAATCCCAAAAGGCCACTGCCGTCCAGTGGATTCCAACCACAGTGACCCTATATGGAGTTTTCAAGACTGTAAATCTTCATGGGAGCCAGCAGTCTCATTGTCCCCCTTGGGACAGGGAGCTAGCAGCCCGTTTCACCTCCAGGACCCCTTCCTCTCTAATTCTGGATCCAGTCCCTCCAAATATCCTGCCCTGCCCTTGTCTAGGCTTCTTAAATGCGTTCCATGCTGCTTATGTTAGTCTGGGTGCCTTAGCGAAACAAATCCACAGAAACGCGTATGTATAAGAGAGAGTTTTATGTAAAGGGTGAGTGCACATCAGGAAAACATGCCCGCATTTGCTTATGCACCCGCTTTGTCTTCAGCGATCATGTCGAGATAGGCTGGTGGCTTCTTCCATGTGGGCTTTGTTGTTTCTTAGCTAGATGGCCCCTTGTTTATCTTCCAGTCTTTAAGACCCTGGACACTATATCTTTTGATAGCCGGGCCCAGGGTGCTTAACCACTACACCACAAGGGTTCATTAGCTTGTGACTTATCTCCTGCCATTCACACTAGATGCTCAAAATAGCAGGAAACCAGGTTTCTCCTTTGTGGCCACACCAGGTACTGACAGAACCAAGAACAGAGAAATGCTTAGTTATATATCTTGACTATCATTAGCATATTATATGCCTGGCAATATGTAAGCCTTCGCTCCCCTGACCTCTCACAGTCTCGGTAAAATGAAGCTAATAAAAGTAGTGCTCTCACAAGCTTGGTAGGAGATTAAACAACTCACATAACGGTACACAGCCTATCAACGAGGAGGCGAGATGAGGCAGTGTGTGGCTGCTGAACCCACACCCTTCACAACACCTGCATTAAAATGACTGAGGGCTATGAGGAACCAGACAGAAGCAGGTTCACACCCCAGATTGAGTCAATTTAACTGCCTATTGTGCCTGACCCTTCTATCTCTGATCTTAGAAATGGGGTTAACAACAACAAAACACTGTAGAAGAAATGTCCAGCAGATGACAGGCACGCGATTAAACAACAAAAAATAAATCACTTAAGTTGAAATTCGAACTCCTGGAAACCCCTCAGACACGTGCAGAAAAGGATTGAGCCCCATGTGGTGTTTCCAGTGCCCCCGTCTTCCCCCCTAAAATGAGCATTTGATAAGGTAATGCCTGGATTGTTCCAAGCCCAAGACTGTGGAGAACTAAAGGAAAACCCAGCATTATGAATCTTTGAGCACAGCCCTGCTGGGAAACCGCCCTGCAGTCACTTGTTGATGACTGGAGGAGGGACAAGAGTAGGGAGAAGAACGAGGACTGAATGTGACACATAAGCAGGGATGGCCTACATTCCATAAAGGAAAAAACTCAAGGTCTGCTTTTCTGGTGCCGGAAAGTTAAAACCCATCTGGTGCAGTTGAAAAGGTGTGTGTGTGGAGTGGGGGGGGGGGGGTGTTAGGGAGGAGGGGCGATGAGTCCAAAGGATGAACTCCATCTGCAATTGTGTCCTCAACTGCTTTCCCCTGCTAGCCACACGATATTTGTGGCTGGCCTGCCCTGCTTTTGTTATCAAGCCCAGAGAGGGCAAGAGACTAGCTCGAAGCCACACTGCAAGTTGGCAGCAGAATCAGGCCGAGAACTCTGGATGCTTAGAAAGCTTCACACAGACCTGAGAAAGTACCAAGGGAAGACCTGTTCGCTAACTGGGCAGCACTCACTGCATGCCAGCGCTGTTCCAGTGCCCCAGCCAGGGCATTGCTCCCTGTGTCTGTGTGTCTTCAGTGATGCACACAGGTGACGGATTGGCTTTTAATAGCATGCTTGGAAGGTTGAGGCCACCCAGCGGCACCTAGAAAGAAGGGCCTGCAAATCTACTTCAGACCAAGCAGCCTTTCCAGACCCTGGGGAGCACAGTTCTTCTTGGACACACAAGGAGGCCAGGAGTTGAAGTTGATTCCATGATGTAGTTGATTCCATGGTTCCCGGTTGTAGCTATACCTAGAGTCCCATCCACATTCATGTTTATATCTCTTCACTCCATGGGGTGCTCATGGCTCCAACTCTTCTGAAGCAGACCACCAGGATTTTGTTTAAGAGGCCTCTGGATAGGTTGGAACCGCCAACCTTTTAGTTTGTAGCTGAGTGCTAAACAACTTGTGCCATGCAGGGTGCTAAGCTCAGAAACTCAGTCGGTGCTTCATGATCTCAGTTGGAATTATAGAGAGGGTCAGTGATGATCCATTGACTGCTGGGTAATTGTTGATGTAGTCTCCCTGTGCAGACATGTAAAGTACCTGAAAACTTAAAATCCAACTCATTGAGTGCATCATCCTGCCGTGCGCCAGCCCAGCAGCATGCTCTGCTGGGGACATTTGGCCATGCCTGGAGACATTCTGAAGAAGGGAGTCCCACTGCCATCTAGTGGGCTGAGACCAGGGATGCTCGCTTAGCATCCTGGTGCAGGGAACAACACAGCCCCACAAGAACGATGTTGGCCAAAATGTCAGCAGAGCTGCCACTGGGAAAATGGTCTAGTCCAAGCGCTGACCTTCGTAGAGGAAGAAAGCCAATCCAGAGCAGCTAAGTGACCTGCTGTGGGTTGCACAGCCTGATTCCAAGCCCAGTACTATACCCAAAGCTGTTACCACGCCCAAAATTAAACAGCAATAGCTGCCCAAAGGCCTCTTAGTTTGAGGACCAAGTAAGACAGTAAATGAGAAAGCCCTTTGACAAATGTGGCATGCTGCACAAACATGAGATGTTATTACCCAGGATCTTTTGATATATGTAAATAGATCTTGTACCAGGTCAGTTAATTTTCCAACTGCTCTATCTGAGCTTTCAGATGGCAGCACCTCTGTCCAACCCAGGAAAGGACTCCTGTGCAGGCTGAGCAGCCCTGGAAAGCCTCATGCCTGGCTTCTCCCACCCCTCAGCTAATCTCCAAGTGATTAATAAGGGCTCTCACTATGTTGTGCCTCCCAGCTGACAGATACTAGGCTATCAAAGCATTCGTATCACCTCCTTGATGCCTGAGGAGGAATATAGTTTCATGTGTGAGAGTGCCCCAACCCGCGGGACTCAGTTATTCGAGGGGTTCCAAGGAGGACCCAGCCTGAAAGAGAAACGGGCGAGAGAGAGGAGCGAGACCAAGCAGATTCTTGTCAAGGTCTGAGTTTATTGCTACACAAGCCTCTCTATAAAGGGTGAGGCAAACAAGGGAGTTCAAAGGGGAGATAAAAAAAAGGAAGGGCGGGGGTGTAGAGCACACAGGGCAGGCGGCCGCAAGTCTGCAGTTGGAATGTCCGGTGCTGGAGCAGACAAGGGTGGGCCATCTGGTGTGTGTCAGGGTAAGATAAGGTTGAGGTGACGTGGCTTTAGCCCTGCTGGGCAGGCAATATGGCCTTGGTTTTGTCAGGCTGATTATGCCCGGTTCCCAACATGAGAGAAGCCAGGAATATCTCCTCTCACAACTGTGCAGCAAACGAGATCAGATCTCCCAATCTGATTTTCAGCCCTCCTGTCTTTCCAAGTGAAGTGGATGGTCCATTTCACATTGTCTCAAGTCTTTGCACATTGCATGCCAACATTGCGACACAGGGCGCGGCTGTGGGTCTTAGTAGACAAAGCCCCTACCCAGAACCCTGCCCTCAGAGCTCCTTGGTCACCCTGCACAACGCAGGTCCAGGCCGGGCTCCACACTGCAAGGCGATCAACCCTGACCCTCCAGTGTGGCCGTCCTCACACGCTCCCACATCCACCTAGAAGGACTGGAGATGAGAGATTCCGGAAGCTCCCTGCCTCATCTGCCTCCCTCCCCAGAGCGACAGAGCAACTGTAACTGATTAGGCAGGATGCAGCCTCGTTCCCAGTCCCCACCCTCTCTGGGAAAGCAGGGATGTCTGGCACCTCATCCAAGGCCTTTCCCCTGTGATCTCATTACTAAGGAGCTGCTCCTCTACCGCCCACCTCCATCACCTCATCTACATATGGGGGAGATGAGTATGTCTTCTTTGCTGCTCCTTCCCTGAGTCCACCCCAGGAGCTCCCTGAACAGATCATCGATCACTTCTCATTACACCTGCAGCAGCCGTCAGATACTGCTGAACAGAGACAGGCGCCTCCCCTGCTGCTGCCAGGCTCCAGTGCACATGTGCACACACACGTGCACACACATTGTACAGGCACACTCACATGGACACACAAGCATGCACACCCATGTGCACAAACTTTGTTCAGAGGTGGGAATTCTGCCCATTTTAGCCTCTAATATTGCAATCAGAGAGTGATAGAACAATGAAAGATGAAGGTGGATGAAGGAAGATCTATTTATTCCCTTACTTGTTACATAACCATTCAGGGCTCTTTTTTTATCCGTACAAACACACCACCACACCATCAACAATCATCAAGTAGATGTCATGTATGCAGTGCTGCCCTATTCAAGGCGGTGCTGAGTATGTGAGGAGGATTCTCTCTAAAGCACAGCTCTGAGGAAGTCTGTCTCCTTCGCACTTTTACACACACAGGGTGAGGAGCCTGCAGGAGGCTCCGTGCGTTGGGTGAAGCCACACGATGAGTGAGGAGACCGAGTGTGTAGCCAGGGGAGTGAGAGCGCAGAGTTCACCACTTCACCACCATGCTGGTGTGCACAATCGATGAAAGGGTGGCTGCCAGCAGCAGGACAGAAAAAAAGTAAAGCATGTAACTTGTGGTTTTATCTCTGGCTTACTTCCAAAAGGAATTGTTTTTGTTGTTCTAAAAAGCTTTATACCGAGAAAAAAAAAAGAAAGAAAGAAAGCTTTATACCTCTATAAAAACAAAAGGCTACTGCTGTCAAGCACCTTCAGACTCAAGCCAGAGGAGAGCTCTCCCAGTGGGCTTCCAAGCTGAAAATCTTCACAGAAACACAGTACCTCCTGTGGAGTAGCTGGTTGGTTCAAGCCAGCAACCTGGCAGTTAACAAGTACGTCCCTTGTACCTGTAATACCTGTATAAAGTGTATTAAATATGAACTACTCCTGGTGTGTAATTTTAAATTGAATTATTGTGCCTGGAACTTTTTTTTTAATAGCTTAGAATGGTGAAATGAGACTCCTTTAGATGTTATGATAAGAATACACACTACACAGGGCTTGGACCCAACCCAGCTTAATTCAAAGGAAGGCAGATTTATTTTCTTCTGCTTCCCAGAAGGTTCCCCAGCAGAACGTGTGTTAAACAAAATTGTTTAGCTATGGAAAAGAGCAATCTCCTCTTGGGAAGATCCTGGTAGAAGGGGGCTTTGGTTACATATCCAGCTCAACCCAGCCCCAGAGGCCTCGTCATGTTTTATTTTGTTTTGCCCTTGACACTGATTGTCTTGGGAACTGTGGCCCCCGAGCAATGGCCAGGAAGTCAGGTCTTCTTGATGTAAATCCTCTAATATCCCCTACAATGATTTTCAGTGCCAATGGTAAGGCCCGCCCAGTGGCTGCCACATGCCCCTGAGCAAACACGTCAGAGCAGATGAGAGCATGAGACAGCATTTAAGAGAACGGTAGGCTGGCCTTGACTTAGCTGTTTGGCCTCTCCTCAGAAGTCATTTGTGACACTGACTGTCATGGGTTTCATTAAGAACAAGTCTATCTCTACCAAAGAAAACTGCAAGGTAAGAGGACTTTCAGCTCCAGCTACATATGTCTCCAAACTTACTTACATATTGTCCTGTTTTCAGAAGAAAAAAAATTTACTCAGTGCCTCCCGGGCAAATAAAAACTTTGGTACTACAACCTACAATCCCAGATAAAGTGTAGGTATCTGCTTTGGCAGCTCCCCTGGATCGAGCTGCTCCGGTAGCTCTCCACAAAAACCCTGTGAAGAGATGATCAGGCAGGATAGCCTAGTCTGTTCTGCAGAAAGAAGCTACCCCTGAAACCTCAGTGGCTTAAAATCTAGAAGTTTATTTCTTGTTCATGCAAATTCTGACGCTGGAAGGGCAATTCTACAGGGTGTTTGTCCTGCACACCGTCCGTCAGTGATTCGGGCTGCTTCACAAATATGGTGCCACCAGATCAAAAGGTGGATTCCAGGTCATCACAGAAGAGGAAGAGAGAAGTGGGGGTTGTGGATCAGTCTTTACATGCTTTGACACTTTAGTTGACATAGATCGCTGGATAGGGCTGCTTATATAAAGGTTATCAGTTCAAACCCACCTAGCTGTACCACAAAAGGAAGGGGTCATCTGCTTTCATAAAGGGTACAGCCTAGACAACCTCATGCAACAATTGTACTCTGTACCACAAGGGGTGAGCATGAGTCAGAACTGACTTGAAGGCAACAGGATTTGGGGTGTTTTTGTTTGTTTGGTTGGTTGGTTGATTGGTTTGGTTTGCTGAGTGGGAGGTGGTTCTACCTACAGCATATTAATCTGAAGTAGTCACTTTAGGTTTTTTTGTTTGTTTTTTGAGAGATGTGGAAAAGCTCATTGGCTTTAATGGGGAGTTAACTCTGCCGCAGACGGCCTCCTCAAAATTTCCCTCCCGCTTCATAAACTAGCAGAGATTTTCAATGAAGGAGCCTACAGGCACCCGCTGGACATCTCCTTGCAAGGTCAGTCCTTTGGAGCCACTGGGAGGGAGAAAAAAGAGACTTCTATTCCTGTAAAGAATTCAAGCCCCAGAAATCCTCAGGGGGCAATTCTGCCCTGTCCTCTCGGGTCGCTATGAGTCCGAATTGAATTTATGGCTATGAGTTGAGTTTTAATTCCATTCACTTACTGCTATTGACAGGTTGCTAGATTAGGGCTTGTCTTCCCAAATGCCAGCACTAAACGAAAATGAGCTGTCCGGGCCACAACAAAGGGGTTGGAAATAAATCAGGCACACTCATTAGATACCTATGGCAAAATTCAGAACTGAGCATGCTCTGACCCAAGTCATGTAGACCCAGGTGGAAGGTCCACCTGGTCATACAGAATAGGACTTCACAAAAGTGCACCAAAATCAACCAGTACGATCGACCAATGCCCTCCAGTGGTGTTGGGAGGTGATAGAAGTAGGCCTGGGCTCCTTGTCGCCCTCCCTTGTTCACGTGCTCTGCAAGTGGAGGGTGAGGCCCTTGGGGGTTCCTGCCGTGGCTCCTCAGCTGGTTCTGCACTCCTGCTCAGGTATTCCTCCCATGAAACCGCCATATTCAGCTGCAAACTTTCCCCACCCCTGCCATGCAGCCCGGCGTGCTTTCCGGAGATAGTGGGGACTTTTGGGGACTGCGATACCTGAAACTTTCTTTCATAACATTCACTTGGATTTACAAAAGTGCTTCTGCCATATGAATTCTTTCAGCGTTGCTAAGCAAGAACTGAGGTCAACCACCCCAGAAACCTAACACTATCAAGTCGATTCTGACTTATATCAATCTAGGGGGTCCTCAAACTATGGCCTGCGGACCACATGGCCCTCAGAGGACATTTATTCAGCATGCCGGGTGTTTTTGCCCCTTTTTTTTTTTTTACTTCAAATTAGGTATGTGCAGTGCGCATAGGCATTTGTGCATAGTTTTATTTTTAAACTATAGTCCGGCCCTCCAGCGGGTTTGAGGGACAATGAACTGGCCTCCTGTTTAAAAAGTTTGAGGACCCCTGAAAGGACAACGTAGAACTATGCCTGTGGGTTCCCGAAGTTCTAAATCTTTACAGGAGCTGAGAACCGCATCTTTCTCTGTGAGCCATAGCGGATTCCAACTGGCTGGCCTCATGGTCACACACATTACACCAGGCTCCTTGAGCCTTAACTTGATAATTTAATGAAACGATACTTCTCCAAGTCACACTGTATCAAGGTCTATAATCTTGCTATTCTAATATCAAATTTAAAATAAGGAATATAGTTAAGCTCCAAATCCATAAGCAATAAGATCATTGAATCTCTTTGGACACTATTACTTAAAAAAAGAAAAAAACTCTGTCCAATTATTTTCAGCACAGAAAAGCTTCCAGTGTTTACAGCTTAGTATTTAATTGCTTTTTCTCTTCTTCTTTTGCATTGGTGAATCATTTTGAGCTTATAATAATGTCAAAATAAATAGTTTCCAGAGCCTCCAGGCATTCACTGTGTAATGATCATTTAAAAGATTTCTTGGTTAGAGGGTCCTCAAAAGAATAAAAAGCGTGTCCGCATCCCTGGTCATTTCTATATTCAAAAGAAGAAATTGCTCATCAAATGCTACAAGCCAATTTCTTTCTTCAGCCAAACTGCCCATTTTAGCATCACTGAATTAAGCAAATGGTTCTACATTTCAAAGTCAACAATGATACTCTTTTCCCTTTAACACGAGCATCTTAAACAGCTCAAAAAATAGTCGAGCTCTTTATTATGGCTTTTCCTGAGAAAGCTGTTTCGTTGTTTATTTTATTTATTCATCTAGACTTTCATGTTAAGATTTGTGTATTTTAAGTTCTGCTAGTCAGGACATTTTAAATGGAGCCAGATTTTTTTTTTATACTGTGTCTTTTAAAATATAATGAGACTGAGCAGTACATCCGTTAATAAAATATAAAGTCTTCCTATTTCTGTTTGTTTGTAATTTCCCTAAGGATAACTCTTAATGTAGTAAAAACCAAAACCCGCCATAATGAATTACATTTGGTCTACTGGGGGTTGTGGCCAACCTTTTGATAGAAAAATCCAGAGACTCCCTTCTGCATCTCCTTTCCCAACCAAACCCCGTTGGCTGGAGGCTGGAAGGAAGAAAGAGGCTGGGCTGCTGGGGCAGGGTGGGGAAGGGGTAACCTTGCAGATTATTTCAAATTCTACTCTGAAGGCAGAAAGTTATCCAAATGAGATAGCTAGAGATTCACTTCCTTAGAAAAAGATTGAAATTAATGTGTCCCTTAGAAAAGCCAAAGGAAAAAAGTCGTTATTAATTTAGGCAATTGAAGAACTTTGAAAGCCATGTCTAGTACATAAAAACACCTGTCCCTAGAGCCCATCGGCCTAGGAAACTGAATTTTTATACCATGTAAAATAAAGGAAGGTCATTTCTTAGACTTGCTCAACAGAAGATTGTCATTTTAAACCGGTTACTGTAATGAGAAGCTGGGTTTTCGTAAAAAGGACTGAATGCTTGAGTCAGTGTGAAATGAAATTAAAGATGCATGTTCTGCGCATGGCGGCATTTCCGGAGGAGTCTGTGTTCCTGTGACTGCTCTCGATCTGTCTCGTGCCTTCTGGGAAACTCACAGCGTGGTGCCCACATCTAGTCTCTTGGACTTTCTTGCCAGCTTTGGAAAGGTGTTGAGTCTGTTGGATCTGCTGCACAGAGACAGCATGCAAGTGGACCCTTCCCACATTCCTCAGAGAGCAGCCCCCCAGTGTAAAGCTGTGGGTGAGGTTTGATGACCTTTGCCCCTTCATCATCCCGCATTCTTTGAGGGACCCAAGCGCTCCCCCGAGGCATTACCGGAGAAGCAGCTACCCCATAGTTTCCAGATGGTGGGTATCAGCCTGTGTGCTCATTGGGATCGCCAGAGAGCTGTCCAAAAGACATCTTTGTCCCATCTCCACTGAGTCCGATTTTATTGGCCTGCAATGCAGCCTAGGTGCTTGGATTTTTTTCTCTCTCATAAGTTTTTATTGTGAATTAGGTGAAGGTTTACCAAGATCATCAGTTTTTTATTCAACAATTCATACCCATTGTGTTTTATGCCACTTATTGCAATCTCCACAATATAATATGACTTGTTCCACTCCCTACTTATGTCTTCTGTTTCCCTTCCTCCTCTCTTCCTACCCTTCTGAACTTGGGCCTTGGATTAATACTGCCCTTTTGAGATCAAATGGTTTGCTGTTTTCAGGTTTGTGTGCCTCACTTGTGTAATTGCTCCCATTATAGACCAATCTATTATTTGGCTGAATATTGAACCACAGGTAGGAGTTCATTTTCAAACTTAGTGAATAAGGACCATCGTTTCAGAGGTTCTGTTAGTCCCTATCCAGCCAATAAGCCTGGTCTCTTTTATGACTGTGAATTTTGCTTCACTATCTAGGACCTTTGGATGTGATCCCTTTCAAAGAAGTTGGAATTGATAGTTGGAGATCATCTAGTTATTCTGTGCTCAGAGTCATGAAGTCTAATGTTCATGTGGTCCACTCACCACTCTTTCCTCCAGAGTGAGGGTGACAATACTTGCCACCTAGATGGCCACTTGTGAGCTTCTGAAATCCAGCTGCTACTCACCAGCATGGATGTCGAACATAGTCTTTACAGTCTAGGTAATGACAATTGTTCTTGGTGTCCTTCACAACTATAATCCCCAGCCCCCCAGCCCAATAAAGCACTCCCTCCAGTTGTTCGGTTATGCCTAAGGAGTTTTGATAACTTCATCTTCTGTGTGCTCCGGAATATTCAATTCCCTGGATGGTCAGAATGGTCAGTCAGGGCTCAGAATCTTGGTGTTAAGGCTTCTGGTGAGATCCTGGCACATCAGACACAGAGGTTGTGAGGCTAGAGGATGGGCAGAAGGGGATCATACTGAGTCTAACAAGGAAAGAAAAGGAAATGAAGGATATAAGCAATTAAAAGCAAGCGCATAAATAGATACAAATACACAGATGGCCCTTGCAACATTATTCCCAATCTCGCAAACGTGTCAACGGTCTAAATACCCATCAATAGGTGAATGGATAAGTCAAACATGTTGCCTACGGTATATACAATGGACTACTACTCAGCCATAAAGAGAAATGAACTCTTGACACAGGCTACAAGAGGAATGAACCTCATAAGCATTATGCTGAGTGAAATAAATCAGCTTCAAAAAGGACACATTTTGCTTAATTCCACTTACAAAAAATATCTAGGCTAGGAAAATGAATAGAGACAAACATCTCCCAATTGTTTCCAGGGATAGGTAGGAAGGTAAGTATGGTTGTTACATAATGCCATGTCAATTGGACAAATAAGTGAGGTGGAGTCTTTCTTATACCTATATGAGTGTCCTTGGATTTATTTCTCTAGTCAACCCAGCCTAACCCAGTAGGGCCTGGAGGGGAAGTGCCATCCCTGAGACGATACTGAGCTTCCATAAGGGTGATGACATAATTTTGGAATGGGTAAGGATGATATATGAACAACATGCAGAATGCCACTTAATTATAATCTTGTAGAGCGTGGAAGTGACGAATGTTTTGATGCATGTATATTTAGTATGATTTTTAAAGAGTGTACGCAAAAGAGCAATATGGCAAGTCTGTGTTGCCATTTGCTGTTGCTCAGCTAAAAGCGATTCGGGCCTGTGTAGTTCAAAGGGAACCACAGAGGCTCAGGAGGAAAGCTGGTACCATCTCCAACTGAGACTTGTCTGACCAAATGCAGAGTCTCCCTTCAAGTAACTGACAGGTCAGAGGCAGCTCATCTCTGCTGCAGAAGCAATGATTTGTCTCAATTCCCAGACCACTGTCACAGCCATGTCTTGTTGCTCTCGGTGCCCCCCTTCCCCACCACAATAAGTCACTAGAAAGCCATGCTTCATTTAAAAACAAACAAATAAAACCCTTCTGCCTCCATCCTGGCACTGTTTCAGCTTATTTAGCATCATAACATATGTCATCTGTTTCCCTAAACAATCTAACATGGACATGGCACGATGGGACTGATGAGTTAGGCAAATGAGAACCAGCCTGCCCTCTGAACACACACGATGGCATTTGACTTGCTGTCAGTAGATGCTGTCGCGTTTCTTCTCCTCTTTCATGGAAAATAAATACAGAAAAGAATGAGGACATGAAAAGGGCTGCAAGATGTTTAGCTCTGGTCTTTCTAGAAAGTGTAGAAAAAAAGTATGTGACCCCTGCCTGCCTTTAGATGCCCCACTCCTCTGGCAAACAAGGATTGCACACTGACCATGGACAAGACATCTGGATCTGGGGGGAGGATATAACAATTGCCCCCACCAGCAAAGAGTTTCCAGATTTACGGGACTACACAGGCCAGGGAGCAGCTCATAAAAAGAACAAGAAGAATCACAAAGGAGGGTGTGCTCCAGCACCACTTCGTCCAGCTGCAGGCACATGAAGGCAAAGTTTCTTTTGCTTTCAGTCAAGTTTATGATTTCCGCTGCATCCCTTACCAACCAACACCTTCACGAAGATCTAGGTTCTTGGGTTGTTTCGCTCCAGGGCGGACATCTCCTTGGTAAAGCTTTATGGACAGCTCATGGTCCAAGAATTCCACCTATATGTTTTGAAAGGGGCCACGTTAAAACCCCTGGCTCAGACTTTCAGGACTGGGCACAATACAGCAAACCCACCATGGGGACAGCAGGATTTGGTAACACTCTCATCTCCATCACAACCTGAACCTGGCAAAGCTATTTTCTTCCACTCACCATCTTTCAATCAATATTTACTCAGCTATTAGTTGCTCCCCAGGCTCAGCATCAGAAAAGTGTTCAAACGTTACCGAATTGTCCATCTAATGGTAGAGGTCTGTGCAAGGGATATGAGAGCAAGAGGCTCAGAGATGATCAGTGGGTAACGAGAGAGGGATTCACCTTTATCATTTGTAGAAAGCCCCTGAGGCTTAGTCACATTGGCAGACTTTCCCTGGAGCAAGCAAATAAAGCTGCTCCCGGCTCAGCTCCATTCCTGATCTGGTCTTGCCATGAGACTATCCAGGCTTTGTCCCAACCCCACGTTCTGGAAACCACGAGTGGAAGGAGGTGAATCTTGGGGATACCATGGAAAAGAATGGGCATTGCACAACACTTCATTGTACTCATATGCAAAGGCCAAGAGATAGAACCAGGTGAGACTGTGAACAGGACAAGGTGATACTGCATGGTTTAAAATCAGAAAAGGTGTGCATCAGGGTTGTATCCTTTCACTGTTCTTATTCCATCTGTATGCTGAGCAATTTATACAAGAAGCTGGTCTCTGTGAAAAAGAACATGGCATCAGGATTAGACGAAGACCCATGTAATGTCATTGGGAACATTTTCTCACTAAAAATTTTAGGTCATGGCATCAAAAAAGTGTCATTTTAACCTAAATGGGTTTTTAGACCAGTGAAATAACAGCGAGAGTGAGTCAGCATTGTGCACAGAATTGAGCGATACTGGTTCTTTGGGAAATTCATAATCCAACACTGACACTGCTGAGTTAAAGGATGACAGTGAGGAAGATTCTACACCTGAGCTCTGTGATGGGCCAACGTGGTGCTCTACTCTCTTCAGGAATGGATGAGCCAGCTCCACCAAGATTCCCCTTTACTGGAGCACCTGCTATGTATGTAGACGTTGAACACAAGAACGCTTTGGCGTTCCTACAATGATTTCTGACCGATGAGGTCATCGAAAAAATGATTATGATAGCCCGGAGGTTTACTTTCAGGTTTTAACCCCTCTTCAGTTAATTTCTGTGCATGGGGGAAGGTTTGGGGCTTGCTTCATTTTCCTACATACGGTATCTCAGTTTGTCCAACACCATTTGTTGAGCAAGCAGAATTTGTCCCTTTGGATATTTCTGTGTCCTTTTTCGAAGGCTAGTTTCCTGTTGACTGGTGAATATATGTGTAGCTTTTCTGTTCATATCCATTGATCTATATACCTCTCAGTGTACCAATACACTGCTCTCCCTTAGGGAAAAACAACAACAAAAGTTGTATGAGCCCCTATATAATGATTTTTTTTAATGGACGATGAACTATTTTCCAGGCCAGCACTATCCTATGTTTGAGCACATTGCTGCAGCCACTGTGTCAAACCATCATGCCTTATAGCCTGCGGTACTCATGTTCAGGTATAGTGTTCTGCCATTCACAAGGTTCACACTGGCCAGTTCTTTCAGAAGTGGAAGACCAGGTCCTCCTCCCTCGTCTCTGTCTGGAAACTGCTGAAGTCTACCTGCAGTGAGTGACCCAGCAGGCATTTGAACTACTGGCTGCAAAATTTCCACCATTACAGCCAAATGCAGGCCACCACAGTACAACAGACAGTAACAGCATCTTAACACCACACAAAGGCTCCTCCCTGGGGAGACCACGTGTTCAGGCAATTGCTGCTGTTACACATGTAAGTGGGGGCTACATGAAGTCGCACCATCTCCTGTGGCCCTTCCAGGAACAGGCCATTCTGCTGTTGTTTCTACTGGACTTAGGCTCAGCTGCCAACCTGCCCTCTGCACGCATTCTTCTCCTTACCCTTCCATGTCACCTTCTCTTTGCCCAAGTCAATACTGCTGGTCAGTCACCTACTGGTGGATGCTTGCTTCTGAAGTTTCTGAACCACATTTCCCCATGGTTATGAGACATTGCTGCTGCCACTGCGAGCATTTAACAGGTTACTTTACACCTTCAATGAGAAATCTAGGGGAATAGAAAGAAAGCTTCTTCTTTCTCCCAAGGAGTGGGTGGTGGTTTTGAACCGTTTCCCTTGAGGTGAGCAGCCCAATGTGTAACCCACTACACCAGTAGAGCCTTGGTGGCACTGTCCAGCAATTATTAGACTGCTAAATATGAGGTCAGGGTTTCAAACCTACCAACTTCTCCTTGGGAGAACGATAAAGCTGTTCCCATAAAAGACTGACAGCTCCAGAAGCCCTCTATAGGGTGGCTATGAGTTGGAATTTTGCGGTCATTTAGGGCTTTTTGGTGGCATGTGATTTTTTAGGGCTTTTAGGTTGTTTGTGGACGTTCAAGGTGTGTTTGGGGCATTCGGGTGGTTTGGGGTTTTTAGGGTGTTTTATAAGATTTTAGGGAGTGTTTAAGGGATTTAGGGGTGGTTTTTTAGAGTGTATAGGTATTTTTCAGCACAATATGGTGTTTTTAGTGATGTTACAGAGTTCCTTAGGGATTTTAGGGCATTTTTCATATTATATGTGTTTTTTTCCCCCAGCATTTTAGGTTTTCTTAGGGCTTTCATGGTGTTTTCAGGGCATATATGGGGTTTAGGAATGTTTAGGGTTTGGGAATCTTCTAAGGATGATTTTTGGAAGTTTCACATGTTTGGGTGGGCATTTGGTGTTTTTTTGTGGCTTTAGAGTGTTTATGGGATCCTGTCAATTTGCAGCTTTAATTCCGCAAAGAAAAGTCAGACAGCAAGCCAGAAAGGAGCAGGAAATGAAGGGGAAGCCCAGGCCACATGTTACAGCTGCCAAGTCCGGAGAACCTAGGTGTGGTCGTTGGCTACCTGGGACCGGGAGTGGGGCTGTGCTCCTGCCCAAGGGTGCTAGGGAATAAACCAATCTCAGCTGGACGTTTGGCTTTTCTACTAATTAGCCGACTCCATGAACTTTCCCAGGGGCAGCTGGCGAATTGCCAGGGGAACCCAGCTAGAACCCCCACACAAAAGCACAGGGATGGTTACAGGAACAGGAGGTTTCACACAGTGGATGTGCAGGGCTTGGGGTCGGGATTGGGGGCCAAGGTGAGGAAGGGGCAGCAATAAGGCCTGGTCCCAAATAATCAGACACTGAGCAATAAAAGTACAAGGACTGCCAAGAGAACATGGGGACAAAGGATGGCTGGACTTCATTTGATATCTTTGGACGTGCTGTCAGGAGAGACCAGTCCCTGAAGGGACATCAAGTCCATGAAGGACATGATGCTTGGCAAAAAGTGGAGGACGGGCAATAAAACAGCTCGAACCAGTGGCTACATCAGTGGGCATAGTAACAATGGTGAGGATGGTTCGAGACCTGGCAGTGTTTTATTTTACTGCTTGTGTTTTTCTAGAACTGTCTTTCCTGGATGCACGAGGAAGGATAACTGTGCTTGTGGGAAGCAAATGCACAGTGGGCAGCGCTTTGGCCAACATAGGTACACCACCGGCACACAGTGCCCCCTTACTTGGCATCCAAAGTGACAGGATTTGTCTTTCCCCAGAGCTCTCCAGCCCTGGGGGAAGCGGCCCTGCCTTCGGCGCACCGCCAGGGGGCAGCACTGCTGCTCTCTCACTGGCTACATCTGTGAGGACCCAGAGAGCAGCTCCTTTCTGCTGCTCTCCTCTCAGACTTCTGCCAGAAGCCTTGGCTCGTCCTGGATCCTCCCTTGATTCCCACTCTGCACCTTTGGGGACGCCCAGCCCATTAACTCTCTCCCATCCTTCCTTGCTGCCTCTTGTCCAGATGCCTGAGCTGGGCTTCAAGTAGTTGTAATGTTATGCTTAGGTGAGATGTGTTCAGCTTGTTTACTGTCTGTATACAAGAAAAGAGTTCAGCCCAAGACATCCACCCTTTTGTTCCTCTATGGAAAGCCTGTTATGTGTCATAGTCTTCTCTCTGTGCAGTGCTTTCCTCTGCTGCTGATGCTTTTACATGAAATAGGACTCGGTGTGTCACCGCTACAGGAAATTATCTCTGAAAAAATAATATGCCCAGAACTCAGAAACAGTGTCAGCTTGCATCTGGCATCATGGAAGCATCATGGGTGTGTTTCCATTCATTCGCTCCTGAGTGTCACATGTTAAACTCAGTGCATAGCATAAACAGCAGCAGGCACAAACTGAGACAAAGCACACCCTTTGCTGTGAAGCACATTCCGACTCCTGGCTGCCCCTGTGCCACAGAGTAGAACTGCCCCGCAGGGGCTCCCTAGCTGTCATCTTTACAGAGGCACATGGCCACACCTCCCTTTTGGGAAGCCACTGGGTAGGTTTGAACTTCAGGGTTGTAGTAGTTGATATTGTAGAGCCCTGGAGTCAGTTCGGATTCATAGGGGCCTGTGCACTAGAGAGAGAAACAAAGCCCAGTCCTGCGCCATCCTCGCACTTGTTACTGTATTTGAGCCGATTCTCGCAGCCACGGTGTCAATCCACCTAAGTAAGGGTCTTCCTCTTGTTTGCTAACCCTCTGCCAAAAATGATGCCCTTCTTGCAGGACTGGTTCCACCATAGTAATATGTCCAAAGTACCTGAGACAACGTCTCCGCATCCTCTTTCAGATCTCCTGCCTTTAGTTTGTCAGCTCACTTCGATGGAGTCGATGCTGAGCCATAGCGACTCTATGAGATCAGAGCAGAACTATCTCTGTGGGTTTCCCAAAGGCTAACTCTATGGGAGTAGAACGCCTCATCCTTTTCTTCTGAGGACTGACTGGTGGTTCCCCACTGCTGACATTACAGTTGACACCCAAGGCATAAGGTACTATGCCACCAGAAGTCCCTTGCCCCTGTGCAATAACCAACACCACCTACACACAAAACCCACCCCTTCTCTGTCAGTTTGATGTATGGTGATGGCTTGAGTTGCTATGAAATTGGAAGCTACTAGGGGGAACCCGACAAAAACTACAATTTTTTCAAAACTATGCATTTAAATTTTTTATCCCCTTCATAGTACTCTCCATTACACTTCACACATTTGTCTAATCTGTGATTACATTCTTGGAAACATTTTTCAAACGCAGCAGTTTGGGTGACACCCTTGTTTTTTCCCCCCCTCTTCTGTGTTGTCAAACCACTGTCCTTCATTCATGGAAACAGAAAGAAGTCACATGGAGTGAGTTCAGGTGATTAGGATATGAGGGACAAGAGAGGCATGCTTTTTTGGGGGATGTTTTCATACTGTTATTTCTTTTCTCTTTTTTTATAGTCAATTTTTGGGGCCTCATACAACTCTTATCACAATTGATACATACATCATATTTGTACATTCATTGCCCTCATCATTCTGAAAACATTTGCTCCCCACTTAATCCGCTGGCATCAGCTGATAATTATTCCCCATCCCTCATGAACCCTGAATAATTTCTAAATTATTATTTTGTCTTATCTTACACTATACAATATCTCCCTTCAGCCACTTTTCTGTTGTCTGTCCCCCAGGGAGATGGTTATATGTAGATCCTTGTAATCGGTTTCCCCTTTCCATTCCTCCCTCCCTCTACCCTCCTCGTATCGCCACTCTCACCACTGGTCCTGAAGGGATCATCCGCCCTGGATTCCCTGTGTTTCCAGTTCCTATCTGTACCAGTGTACATCCTCAGGTCTAGCTAGATTTGTAAGGTAGAATGGGGATCATTTTAGTTGTGGGGGAAGAAGCATTTAGGAGCTAGAGGAAAGTTGTATGTTTCATTGTTGCTACAGTGCACCCTGACTGGCTCCTCTCCTCCCTGCTACCCTTCTGTAAGGGGATGTCCAATTATCTACAAATGAGCTTTGGGTTTTCACTCCACACTCCCCCGTATTCACAAAGATATGATTTTTTTGTTCCGATGATGTCTGATACCTGATTCTTCCGACACCTCGTGATCACACATGCTGGTGTGCTTCTTTCATGTGGGCTTTGTTGCTTCTCAGCTACATGACCACTTGTTTAACTTCAAGCTTTTAAGACCCCAGAATGTATAACTTTTGATAGCCGACCACCATCAACTTCAGTCACCACATTTGCTTATGCACCCATTTGCCTCCAGCAATTGTGTTGGGGAGGTGAGCATCACGGAATGCCACTTTAATACAACAAAGTATTTTTGCATTGAGGGAGTACTTGAATGGAGGCCCAATGTACATCTGTTACCTTAATACTAAACCTATAAATATATGCATATAGATCTATTTCCCCATCGTTATACATAAATATATTTACATATGCACATGCCTTTATTTAGACCTCTATAAATGCCCTTTGCTTCCTACCTCTTTCCTTGATTTCCTTTTACTTTCTGATTGTCCCACTCTCATGTTCAGCCTTCATTTGTGTTTCAGTAATTCCTCTAGGTTACATTACTCTTGGTTACACTCTACCAAGCCTCCTACACCCTCCTCACCATCTATTTGGATCACTTGGTGTTCCCTTGTCCCTGGGTTTGTTAACAGCACTTCCTTTTTCCCTACACCCCCCTTTCCCATCTCCCTCCCCCAGCTGTCAGTCCCATTGTTTTCTCCTCCAGATTGTTCATCCAGCCTATCTCATTTAGACAGACCTGTGGAAATCATAGCATGCACAAAAACGAGACAGAGCAAACCCAAGCAACAAAATGAAACAAAAGAACAACACCACCACCAACAAGCCAATGACAAAAAGCAAAACAAAACACAAGAAAGAAAAGCTTTTAGTTAGTTCAAGGACTGTTTGTTGGCCTTTAGGAGTGTTTTCTCATAGAGTATGATGGGTCAGCTAGCCCAGGCCCCAAAGTCTATTTTTGGTATTCCCTGGGGACTTCGTTGCTCTGTTCCCCTTCCTGTTCTGTTGTACACCCTTAGTATTTTGCCTCGGTGTGCTGGGATCAGATCGGGCGATAGAGGCATGCTGTTTTTTTTGTGTGAGCAGGTGCACTGTCATGGTGGCAAAACCAGTCCCCTGTCTACCACTAATCAGTCCTTTTTATTTTAAATAAATCATTTTATTGGGGGATCTTACAGCTCTTGTAACAATTCATACACCAATTTGTATGAAGCACATTTGTACATACATTGCTATCATCATTTCCAAACATGTTCTTTCTCCTTGAGCTCCTTTTTTCCCCTCCTCCCACCCACGTGAACCACTGATACTTTATACATACTTTTTATTTTTATATTTTACGCCTCTGCTGTATCCCTTCACCCAAACTTCTGCTGTTTGTTCCCTTGGGTGGTGGAGTGGGGCTGTATGTCCATCATTGAGATTGGTTTCCCCTTTCTTCTGCTTCTCCCCCCTACCTTCCCTCGTGGTGTTGCTACTCTCAGTATTGGTCCTGAGGGGTTTATCTGTCCTGGATTCTGTGTGTCGGAACTTCTAGTCAATAGCAGTGTGCAAGCTCTGGTCTAGCCAGACAACTCAGACCTTCTTACACAATATCTTCAGAACCTCTATATAGGAAGCTTGATTAACAGTCTGACCTAGTGCAATGACTAAACTCCAAATGCACTATCACCCTCACATCAACAAAACCAAACAAATGAGCATCTTCTTGAAGTTTGAGTTCACTTGACGAGGTGTATTTGAGTGAGGTGATGATGGCGTCTTACACTGACTTGATTTATGTTTGCATTCTGGCTTGTGAGAAGAGCACAAGGTCTTGTCACCAGCAATGACCTTGGGAAAAAAGTGTGGGTGCACTAGCTCAGAGCAAGTTGCCAGATGCCTGCCCAAACAGGAGAATGTATATTTTGAAATGTGTACCCAGTGGAGCTTTGTACCGCTTGGTTTTTTGGCGGGGGTGGGGTGGGGGTGGGTGGAAGGCCGGCTACTCCTTTGTAGGTTAGATAATCTGAGATGTGCTATTTGAAATTTCCTGGGGCCAGTTTTAGACAAAACTAGAAAAGTTAATTTTGCTGTATGGAAAAATCTGACAGTCTGGAAGTATCTAATTTTCCTCACATGCCATCATTCCCCTAGTAGCATTATTCTTAGTTAAAGCTCTCCTCTGTTCCTCCTTAGGGTTTCCCCCACTACCTGATGTTCCTTTTCTCCTACTCATCATCAAGGGACTTGTGTCCAAAGTGAGGACAGCAAATAAGAGACCCTCCTGACTCTCTGTTAAGAAGGGTGCTCTGGTGCATGCGTGTGTTTATGTGTGCACATACAATCGCATTTGAATTTTGTTGGAAGAGGCTTCATAGAGACAGAGAGTGACATGGTTAGAGCTGCTGCACATGTAGAGCACTGTACTCTATGGTGTTCTAATTCAAATGCATGTAAGGTCCAAGAGAGGTAATAGAAGCAAGTGACCAGGGTCAGGGAAGGCAGTAGGAGGAACTGAGGGAGCCTGAATGCCTCACACCCTGCCAGTTTCACTGATTCTTGGATGGGAGAGTACCAACCTAGTGCTGTGAAATCTTCGCAGTTTTCAGAGGCTTGGGGGATTTAAATTTTGTATGTAAAAAATAGACATCTAAATGCTTGTAATTTATTGATTTCGATAAACACACTGAATGCCAGTACGCAAGTCAAACAAACCAAACTGACAGCCATCGATTCTTTGCCAACTCATAGTGACCCTATTAGACAGGGTAGAACTGCCCCTCAGTTCAGCTCCCAGCCCTGGAGGCCCACCAGTTCCTCGTTATTATCATGAGGAATACTATTTTCACAAGAGCATTACATACCCCTAGAGACTAAACCATAAAGCCATATAGGCTTTGACCATCAATTCTGATATGCTTTTTCCTCAAACTGATGGGTCATTTGATGGAATCCTTGTATTACTTCCCTAACATAAAAATTAATCAAGCAAAGGAGATTCAGTGCTCAGTACTACAGCCCCCTATTTAGAGATTAACTCTTAAAAACCACCACCACCACCACCACCACCACCACCACCACCACCGCCACCTTATCTATGTTGATAAAAACTTGAGTAGGCTGTATAAATATCTCAAGTATTTAGGATAAAATGGATTCTTATTCTACTGTCACATATTTAGTTTGAGTTATGTGTTTCCATCTGAACACAAATTAAATAGACCTCATTGACATCTTTTCAAAATGCCATAAAAATTAAATGATTACCTTAAAAGATACTCAGTATAATTAGGCATCAGAAAAATGTACATCAACACTAGAGCGAGATAGTGTTTCAACCCATCAAGATGACACTAGCCAAGAATATTAAAAATACCATTGAGTGCTGGAAGAATGAACAGATTTGTGTCAGAAGAACAGTCTGAAAGGTCCTTAGAAGCAAGCACGGGGAGACTTCACATGCTTTGGATATGTTATCAGGAGATGCCAGTCCCTGGAAAAGGCTGAAATGTTAGGTTCAAGTATAACAACAGTTTTGAAGATGGTGTAGGACTGCGCAGTGGTTCATTCTGCCTTGAGTTGGAACTGACTCAATAGCACCTAATGCTAAAAGCTAGATGCTTTTGATCCTAAATGAAAAGTGGATGGTCCAGCCTCCATACCAGCTACGTGGACAACTGCCCCTCCCCCCAGAAGAATTTACTTTAGAAGACGGCACTGAACCTGTAGCTAGGGGAGATGGACATGTCTGATCAGAGCACACAGGGGCAAATGAAGGGGGAGGAAGAGAGTGGAGCACACACTGGTCCACCAGGCTTGGAGGATGATTTTGGCACTCTGAACAGCCAATGTACAGAGTGGACCATATGGCTGATCCCACTATGAGACATGCCATCCCTTGCTGGCCCAGAGCACTATGGGGACAATACCGGAGACTCTGTGTTGGGACTGACCCGACTGGCCCTCCAACACGGAGGCAAATCACTAAAAGCATGCAGCAGAGCAACCATGAGAGCAGAGCGGGTAGCCCCTGAGGGAGTACAAAGGACAGACTCTGGGGCCAGAGCAAGATACGCCATCAGACCTGACTGAAGGACACACCTATAGAAAAAAAAAATCAGACCTTGATCTATTTACAGGTTTTTCTTTCTTAAAAAATTTTTTTGTCTTTTAATTAATTTACTCTTTTATTGATCATTGGTTTTCTGTTGTTGTTTTTTTGTCATCACAGTGTTCTCACCCATCGCCTATCTTGCTATGGTTTGATTTTTGGTGCATATTATTATCTCAACAGATCTATCTAGATAAGATAGGCTGGAAGAATAGTCTGGAGGAGAAAACAACAGGACCAATGGTTCCCGGGGACATGGGAGAGAGAGAGGAGGGGGTAAGGAGGTGATGCTGACCAATCCAGCGACAGGGGAGCAACAAGTAATCCAAAATCCGTCGCAAGGAGGGTGTGAGAAGCCGGGTAGGTATTCAGCAAGGGCAATGTAACCAAGAGAAATTACTCAAACCCAAGTGAAAGCTGAGCATGATAGTCGGACAAGAGGAAAGTAAAAGTAAATAGAGGAAAGAACTAGGTGACAAAGGGTATTTCTAGAGGTCTACATACTGGCATGTACATATGTAAATATATTTATACAGGAGGGTTCGTAAATAGATCAACGTGCATATATTTATAGACTTAGTATTAAGGCAGTAGATGGACATTGCCAAATACTTACTCAATGCAAGAAGACGTTATATTAAATTGGCATTCCATGATGAACACCTTTCCAACATGATGGTTGAAGAAAAATGTGTGCACTAGCAAATGTGGTGAAGAAAGCTGATGGTGCCTGGCTATCAAAAGTTATAGCATCTGGGATCTTACAGGCTTGAAAATAAAGAAGCGGCCATCTAGCTCAGAAGCAACAAAGCCCACATGGAGGAAGCACACCAGCCTGTGTGACCATGAACTGTTGAAGGGATCAGATATCAAGCATCAAAGAACACAAAAATCATGTCATTGTAAATGAGGGTGAGTGCAGAGTGGAGACTCAAAGCCCATTGGTAGGTAACTGGACACCCCCTTCCTGAAGGGATGTGGGGAGGAGATAAGCCAGTCAGGGTGCAGGGTAGCAACAATGAAACATGTTTCCTCTAGTTCCTAAATGCTTCCTCCCCCCACTATCATGATCCAAATTCTACTTTACAAATCTGGCTAGACAAGGGGATGTACAGAGAGATCGCCTTGGAGATTGGGTGGATGTTCCCACAGTAGCGTGGAGCCTCACAAGTGGTGGTCAGGCGTTTCCCCCAGTCACTTGTAGGACCTCAGGATTTAGGCTGGGGATGCCCCCACTTTTTATAGGGGAGAACAACCTGTGGCCTGGTGTGTGGGAGAGGACCAGCGTGAATTCCCCAGCTGCTTGCCACACCAATAAGTGGGGGGTGGGAGCTCCCTCAGTTGGGCCTTCAGGTTTGCCCTAGGCAGAGGGGAGTGGCCTGGAGACAGCTATTGTCTTGTGATGGGAAAGAGAGTGAAAGGAGAGGAAAAAGAGAGAAAGAGGAAGACACAGACTGGGGCAATAATGCCAACCAGACTGACAACCACTCACCCACACACAACTAAAATGCACAGAGTAAACAAAGGTGACAACAGTAAAAAAAAAAAAAAAGAAAAGAAAACAACTAAAAAGGAGAACCAAATCTGTGGAGGCTGTGGTAGGAAGTAGAGAAGAGCTAGATGGAGCGGAGAAAAGCAGAAAACCTGTAAGAAGAGTCCAATAAAAGGAAAAAGAGAGAAGAGAAAAGGAAGGAGGAGGAGAGAGTATTTTTTAAATGGTTAAAGAAATAACTGACCCTGTGTTATGCTGTGTGTAGCTCTGACTCGTCCTGTGTGCAGTACTGTCTTAGGGGTCAGGCTGCCCACTAGGAGGACAGGGTTGCCCTAGGCAGAGTGTAGGGCTCTGGAAACCAGCAGTGGTATGTGCAAGCAATGAGAGGGAGCAGAGAGAATCGTACAAGCTAAGAGAGAGGTGAAGAAAGCAAAGACAGAAAGAGGAAAGAAAGAAAAAGAGAATAAAGAGAATGAAGGAAATAAATCCAACTGAGTTCACTAAGGTTGGCTGTGATGGTAAAGAGCAAGGAGAGAGAGAAGGAGGAAATAAAGTATAAAGTAGTAGCTGATCCCTGATTGCTTGGATGAGGGGCCAGAGGGGTTTAGACACTGCTCCAACATGGCAGGTCAGTGTGCCCTTTTAATGCCGGGACCCAGTGGTGCTGGGCAGAATTGCCCTAGTTGACGAGATCACCTTAGAGGCATGACGGAGGTTTCTTCAACGGTGCAGCGCACTGTAGGTGTTTGTCCCAGGTGCCTTGTGTGGTGTACAGCACTCCCACACAGGGCAGGCTGGAGTGCCTCCTGCTATTTGGGTTGATTTGCCCTAAGCGGAGGGAAGTGACCTGGAAGCCTTTAGTGGCATATGAGAGGAGAGAGTGGGAGAGAAGAGGAAAAAGAGGGGAAAAGGGGAAAAAAGAGGGATAAAGAAGAAAGCAAGTAAATAAAAGCCCAACACCAACCTGAGCACGTTGAAACTGAGTGCGGTGGAAAAGTTAGAAGGGCTAGTGAATAAAGTGAGAATAAGTAGAGCAGTGGGTAAGGAGGTAATGATACTTGATCACCTGTCCTTGAGGCCAGAGGAATTCCAACTCTTCCTCAAGGTCACGGGGTCATGGACTTGTAAGGTCTCTCTCTCTGGCCTAAATTCCAACCCCAGTCCTTGGCTCCCCGCGAGAAAAATTTCATGCGGAAGCCAGGCTCGTGATCCAAGTGAATTTAATGAGAGTTAAAAGAAGCTTCAGGTTTTACAAGGCACCCATAGGATTCCTTTGACCATGGGGCCTGGCAGAGACTGCCTCAGGTCATGCAAGGATCTCTCTCCTCCCAGGAAGACGACCAGACCACCCCTCTCCCTTCTGGTTCCTGCCTTTTCAAGGGTTCCCGGGGAGGCTGGTGAAGGACCCCAGGTCAATCCCATTGGCTGAACTGCAATCATCTGGCCCAGGTGGGCTGCTCCAGGTGCAACATCCATCGGAGCCCACGGGCAGGAAAATCCAGCTTTCCTATGCTGGCTCTCCTGGGCATGCGTTAATGGACTTTCCCATCCCTGATGTAGGGTTCCACAGATGCTGTGTGAGATTACTTCAAAAGCAAGATCGCGCCCGTGGCCAGGGGTCACTTGGGTGCTGGAGTACCTGCCTTGTGCTGCATGTAGCACTGCAGCAGGGGCTGGGAGGGGGCACTGGGGGGCTCCCTCAGCCCCGTCTAGGGCTCCAAGACCGGCAGGGCCTCCCCAGCTATGTGTAGAATCACTGAGAGGGAAGCTTGTTGTCCTATCTAGACTGCTGATGCTTCCTAGATCAGAGGATTTTCTTTTTTATCCCTCTGGCCAGCTAGAATGAAATTGTCTCCCACAGTCTCTGGGCTACAGCTCAGTGCTGTTTAAGGCTGACACTGCTACAGCGGGTCTTTGTTATGGTAAAAGCTGCCAGGCCCTGTGGCTGAGTTCTGGCATTCCTTAGCTAGGTTGCTTCTTATGCTGATTTATGTTAAGGGACTCCCCTATGTGGTGCTTGGAGCTGAGCAACCAGACTTGGGTTTGAGTTTTAAACCAATCATTTATGTTTCACCCTTAAAAAAAATTCTACTTGTGATGTGCTCAGATTTGGTGGCTGTCAAGCTGACCCCCAGAGGGGGAGATGCAGCTTATCAGGGGGGTTGTTTACTAGTCGGCCAATTGGAACTAAATTTGCTCCCTGGACTCCCGACTTTCTGCCTTTTTCTCCCACACCATGATCTTCCTAAGGTAATAATATATTTTTTCTTCTACTCTAAATTATGGCTACCCACCACCAACCCCTGACCGTGAGCTCAAGGCATCCAACCGCATGGAGAGCTCAGTGTGGGGTTCCCCTCGTGTCTGAGATTCTGCCCCCTCTCAGGGCGTCCACCTGCAGGGATCCCTGCTCCAGGCAAGGGCATATCTGGCACCTGCCACTTCGTCAAAATTATAGTGCTTTAAAGCATTCTTGGTTTGCTTTGTGAGTGGAAATCCCACAAAAGAAGGGGTTCAGGAGAAACCCTGTTACCCTAGTTCTAATTTCAGAACTCCACCTCCCCGTTTCCTTCACCTAATTTCCTATTTTTCTGGTCTGGCAGCAGGAGCTCCAGATAGATGGGTCCTATCTGGTCGCCATTTTCTCTGAATCCCTCCATCTATTTTTTTTACACTCTTAAAAAGTACAAAACATTTACTCTACAAGCGCAAACAGATTTTCAAAAGCAGGGAAAAACCTGAACGTTCAGTACATGGTTCAATCGTCTTTTCATCTCTGTGCCCTAACTATGCTGAGCTCCATGGAACTGCATGGAGGGGAGCTATTCTGGCGTCATCGAGCCAAGTGAGTGTTTTGAATTACCTCAAGTGAATATTTGACTGGAAAGCATAGGGTGTAAAAAAACCCTGAAATCAGTTGGTGCACATCCATCACAAAGAACAGGGCCTTGTACTTAAACCTTTTTTCTGAAAATAAGCAGCCATCTAAGTGAGATATCAACTAAGGCCGCCCAGAACAAGCAGCACAGCCAGTGTGATGCCAGGGTGATAAATAATAGAATCTCAATCTGCAGGTATGAACAAGAATCAGAGCTTAAGTTCGGAACACCCAGTTTGCAAAAGGACTCAAATGCACATGCTGGGTGAATTCCCTCTGACCACAGTCCATGGACATGAACAGATACAGTTAAGTTCAAATGTAACACCTGATCATTTGATCTCTTCAGACTAATTTTAATTTGGTTCCAGTTTTTAGTATTTTTCACTTTCTGTTCGATTGAGGTTTTTCTCTCTTTTATCATTGTTAGTTTTTCTTTTCTACTTGTTTCTTGATTTTGTTTTGTATTTTTTTTAATACATATGAAATCCAGGAGAGGTAAATCCAGAGAGACACTAACAGAATTAACAATCACCTAGGGACAGGCAGGGAAGATTTGGGGGAGTGAGGGGGGGGCTAACAAAAATGAATATAAAAGAAGGAAATGATGTAAACCTGATTGTGGTGAGGATTACACAAATCTTAATATGACTGAAGTATTGAATGATATATGTGAATTATATGAGAATTAAAATAAAACAAAAGCTGAGGTCAGAGATAGGGCAGCAATTTAGCCCTGAATCTCTTGGTGAAGATTGAATGTCATTTTGTGCCAAGAGCCCATTTTTCCACTCATGAAGTTTGGGGAACCGGCCATGCTCCTTCATCACTTTTCTTACCTCAATAAATGGGTACAGTTCACTCTTCTCCCTTTTCTTCTCTGTCACATACTTTGCAGCAGTCAGGGGAACAGAACTTACAGTCCTGAAAGGGATCCATGAGTGTTAGTCCAGGTAGACTAGAGAAACAAATCCACACTCAGATGTGTATAGGAAAGACCTTTATATACAAGAACAGTTGTATATTGAGAAAGCATTCCAGCCCAACCAAGATCAAGTCCATAAGTCCAATATTAGCCCATGTCTGATATCAATCTATAATGTTCTCTTCAGACTCATGAAACACCTTCAATGACCCCAAATGCAGGAAGATCACAGGTCAGTAGTTGCAAAGTCTTCTGCATCCAGTGGTGGTAGAAGCATCTCAGCTTTGGCAGGGTCTCCATGTGGCTCCTCCAGTTCCCAGGGCATGGGTTCTATCAGTGTGGTGCCATGTGTCTTGTTAGTAGGACATCTCTCAGGGAATGAGCAGAAAGATAGTCTCCTGCCTCCAAGGAGGAAATACCAGATTTCCCAGAACCCTGACGGGAAGGCCAGGCCCACAAAGAGGCCTCATTGGCCATAACCCAATAGAGAGACTAGAGTCTACCCCTTCACTCTTAATCCTCTCAAGTCCCAAATTGACACCAGATTGTATAACTACAACAGACCACCCCTTGTCCATTTGACATTTTCACAAAATTCTTTAGCCGTATATAATTTCAAAACAATAATAGAATCATATCAGTATCTAACAGTATAATATGAAAATGCATACATTTCACTCCGTGCCACCCTCCTTTAAACATAATATTCTGTAAGTGATGAAACAAAAATATCCTATGCTTAACAATTGCAGGTAAGGTACACCCACATATTAATCCTATAATTCTATGAATATATTCCAGTATCTATGAAATCTTGCAAGCTAGCCACTTCACGCCTTTATCTGGCCCATTTTGGCTATCCAGTTTCTCTACTGCCTACTTCCATCAACCCAGTGCTCTGAGGAGACAATCATATTCTTCAATATAAAGAGTCTTCATGCCAGTTGGAACCTTGTGAAGTCCACATCCACAAGAAAGTCAAAGCAGGACAGTTCGTCTATACAGTCTGCAGCAGTATATACCAGTGCACAGGCTCAACATTCTTCTCTTCATCTGGTCGGGTTCGGGTCAAGTCAATGTGGGCTCCCTCTCTTGGCCTCACCTCAGTGTCCATTGGTCGCATTGCCTTTAGGCCTTGGCCCCATCACCAATTCTCCACAACTCTAGTCCCCTCAGAGTAGGTCATGGACTTCAAACGAGTCAACCTGCTCTCATCTTCTTCTCTACTGCCTGTAAACCAGGTCCACGAGTGTCAGTGGTCAGAATGAACCCGCTGCTCTATTGCTGCTATTCTGCCACTTTCACTCAACAAGCAGATCCAGGTGGTCACCTAGCAATCACTTCAGGCTTCTACAGGCTCCCTTGAATGTTCAGTACTAGAAAGGAGTTTCTTCAGGCTTTGAGATTTTTTTCCAGTTTCTGACAAAAACCACTATTCAAAATTCAAATATTACAAAAGTTCCCTTTTAATGCACATGAAGCTCTTCCTCACAGTGGGAGCAGTGCACAGAAACGGACCTTGATGCTGGGCTGCTCTGTGCGTGCTTTGGTCAGTTGGGAGCTGCTGATTCACAGATTCACTTCACGTGGATGAAGATGCTTGTTTGCTTCCCCGTGAGTTTATCGCGCTTCAACAGAGAAGAACCCTGTTCTTGGGTTTTGCCTCTGCCTTGCTCCTAGCACCGCTGGAATAGAAAGATTACAAATGATTTTTTTGTTGTTGTTTTAAAAAACAGAAAAGAAATGCCGTGTACCTGTTAGGTAAGTAGAGGCAGAACTGAGGGTGGTCGCTGTGCATGCCAAACCTCCTCCCCATCACAGACAGTTGAAAGCTGCTTCAGGCTGGAAAGATGCACACATTTAGGTCCTTGTGACAGGAAGCAGGTCAACCTGGGCGGGACCCCATCTAGACCAGGTGGGCTTAATTCAGTCAATGGGGTCAAACAGTACCGTCAGCCATGCCTACCAACAGGGTATGGGTGGGGGCCTCCCACCAGCTGTCATGCAACCCAGCGCGCGTGGGCTGTCCAGTCCGCCCCCACCCCCCACGAGCATATTTGCCTCTTCTATCCTTTATAAAGTCACTTGGATCACAAACTAGGTTTCTGCGTCAATTGGTTCTTGTGTGAAGCCAAGGACAGAGGTACATTTCTCCCAGAGAGAGCCCTCACATAACCAAATCAGATTATAGCCTTCAGTGTTAGGGTTCCAACGAATTTTGGGGGAATATCTCAAGTGGTAGTGGTAAGGACACAACTCAATCCATATTATCTCTTTATTTTGCTCAGCCAGATGCTTGCCCTTTGAGCCTGAATTGTTGCAAGGCTTATTACCCCATCAAGTGTTCCCAGAGCAAGCCCTAAATGGGCAGTAGTCACACACAAGGAAGATTTGCAGGGGACACTGTTAAGAATGATTAATGCTTAAGTGTTCCTTGTCTCCCCAAATGTACCATCTGGCAGAAAATTTCTTAGATCTCTCTCCTGGGAGAGATATACCTCAGCTCTTGAATAACTCTCCTGGTCATAGAAGTCAAATTCCAAGCTTTTCATCCAACATTCATAAAGCTAAATAAATGTTACATAAACCTAAGTTCTCTATCTTGGATAAGACAAAGTAAAACCATGACTTGAGAAGGTTTTCATTGAGGACAGAGACAACTTCAGATATTCTAAGCCTATGAAATTGGTCATGATTCAGGCAACTTGCCAAGGAAGCAGGTAATACCTAGGTGGGAGGTGGAATGAATAAGAACTTGCACTAAGATTCCATTCCATCAGGTGCAGCTGGTGACTTTGGAGGCCCAGAGCAGGCAGTGGGAGAGAGAAGACCAGAGCAGGGGAGGGATGTGATGAGCTGGAGGGTAGAGGGAGGGATTATGTGTTGTTCTGCTGTCACCTCCCACCCCACTGTGACCCTTTAGTGATGTGGGCCCAGGTTTGTGATGCAAGTGGTTTTGAAGGCAGAGGGGACTCAGAGTGCTCAGTTGCCTGAGTGCAACCGCTGTATCCAGAAGATGGAGGAGATTCTCTTTCTGCTGGAACAGAAAAGTGCTTCCTGGCTGACCTACCAATACCCCACCTGGTTCACTGTTTTGACCTTGGGCATCCTGTATGGAGTGGGTTGCTTCTTCCTGGTCCTCCCCTTCCTTCCAAATACTCCACCTGTGCGACCACCCAGGAAAAGGATAAAGGTAAGAAATTCTCAACCCAGCCATAGGAGAGATTGATTTTTCCTTGTTTTATAAATTTTTCCTTTCGTAATTAATTTCCTGATAGGGGAAATCTCAAGAAAGAAGAGACCATCAGCCCTGGCTTTGGAATGTTGATGAGGGCTGGTGCGTCCTTACTCACTGTTAGGACTTTGTTCACTGCATTGGTATCATTTTATCCTTGCCGGCTTATGTTGATTTTCATTATTTCTGTTGGCTTTCCCTGTTTGTGAAGCACAGGAGGCGTGGATGCATCATGATCATGGACACAAGGGTTGACAGAGTTGCAGGTGGAGAGATCTCATGGCAGAGGGAGGGATTGTGAGATCAGCAGTGTGGAGAACTTCCCCATCGGGAAGCTAGGGAGTGAAGGGGGATTGATTTCAAGACGAAAAAATGAAGGAGGCCAGAGGGGACAGAGAGCTTTAGACCTGACTGTGATTACCCAACTCCTTTTGAAGGCAATTTAACCATGGAGGGGGGGGTGTTGTTCTAAAATGGATATGGTAATCATTGATTGTACCATTGCCCTTGATCTGATTGAATGACTGAACTATTGACTCGTATGATATGTAAATCATTTGCCAGTAAGATGAGCATTCAAAAATATTTCTCTTTGAAGATCTCAGACCTCCCATCTCTAGTTGTTATAGAGGGCAATAGGTAAAAATCCCCAATATAGTGACGCAGTGGCTAAGGACTAGATGACTAGACATTTCAAAGGGCAGCTCTCATCACTGGGTCCTCAGTCTCTTTCCTTGAGCTCCAGTCTCTGGGCCAAGGCTCCTTTTCTGTCTGGGCTAATTGAGAAAGCATGGCTGACCCCGGGGAGGAAGTGGTCAAGGGCTGGCCCAGAGCTTCAGCCTCCATAATCAAAATCTTGCCCACCAGAACACTGAGTGCTGAGAGTGTGTGCTCTCCGTGAGCAGAGGAAGGCTGACGGAAGAAATGCACTCTAGGTCTCACACAGAAGCTGGTTTCTGGGCTTTAGTCATTCCATGGAGATTGTCATTCTTCTAATCACCAGTAAATGCCTGCAGTTTGTCACAAAGAACAGATGCAGGATTGGATTCCAGCCTGACTTCCTCTCTTGTGCCCCAGCCTCAGGTGGAGACAAGGAGAAGCAGCAGGTCAAGGGACAAAGGTGACGCTCTGAAAGGTAAGGTTCTGCCCATTCAACCAAGCTCTGTAAGCTCTCCTGTCCCCTCCTCTGCAGGATGCCAGTGGCAACAGCCCGTCTCTCTCAGGTAATAATCCTGAACAAAAGGATACTGTGGATGGAAACAGAACCCAGATATTTCCCAGATGTACAGGAGGGGCCTAGGATGGGATGAAGGCTGGCCAAGGTAGGACCCAGTAGGGGGCAGTGGGGGTGTCAGGAGCAGATTCTGGTGGATTTGGAGGTGGAACATTGAGGGGTAACTGCGATAAGCTGTGTAACTTTGCCAAGGTTCAGATTGCTCACTGAGACCCCACAGACAATATTGGAAACCGATGCTCCTTGAAATGCCAAAGCACCTCCTGCCCGTGGGAGTAAGCTATCATTTGACCTTGAGCTCTGGAGAGTCCAACGTCCTAAGTGCACAGCCCGTGTGACATTCCTTTCGGTCCTCTGGGAGGGCTGCACCATAACGGTTCTCTTGATTTCCAGTTTTCCGAAGCTTCCTGCAAGAACTATATGGCGCTCAGAACCTGCGTTTGCGTCTTAGGCAGAAGTAAGTAACCTTCCTGCTTCACCGCGGGGTGCATCTTCCAACCAGGGTGCCTGTGTGGCCTCGGGCTGCAGAGCAGCTGGGATGCGCTGGTTTGGGGGACACTTTCAGGGATGGGCAGAGAATGACAGGAGTCCCGGGCAGTGGGGTGGGGCAGGAAGAGCAGGCCATCAAGGCTTGGGGAGGGGCTGAGCTTGCACCGACCCTTGCTAGCCTGCTAGGTCTCTTGCCCCTTCAGTCCTGGCTGTAATCTGGTCCTTCTGTCTCCTGCAGCCACTTGGGAAACCCACTTGACACTGGCAGCTTTGGTCAACAGAAAGCTCAAGCCCTCTCTGGTAGCTGGCGAAATAGAGGTACGGCTGAAGTCCACGTCGGTACGCGCGCCCCACATGGTTCTGCGGCTCATCCATTCCGGACACCTAGGTCTCAGAACTCCACCCTTCCACGGGCCCAGATGTGCATCTCAACTTCTCATGTCTTACCCGCCTTGAGTCAATCACCAGACTGCGCACATTCCCATGAACCTGACAGTCTTTCACCCACACCACTGGCTCTTCCCTCACCCAGTGCCAAACCCCCGGATTCAAAGGCCTACCTGCAGCCTCCAAGCACTCTCTGGGACTCACCAGCCCCGCACCCCACAGGGACTCATTCTCAGAATGACTTGTTGGCAAGGCCCAGGCAGAGCCCATCTCCACACAACCGCTGCTCCACACCTGCCATGGCAGCCATCACAAGTCAGGATCCCACAGGCCTCCCTACTGCCTCCCCACCCCAGTGTTGGGCAGCTGCCAAGAACTTACAGCTTCCCTCCTTGGAATACTTTGGGTCTCTGAAAGAGCACTCTACCTGGCACCCCCAAGAAGACACCTTTCGGGAAGGACCCACAAAGAGGCAGGGGGAAGTAGGGAGGCCCACCTTGCTCAACCCCAATGTCCACAAGCTGCTGGAAATAGAAATCACAAAGGCAGAGAAATGGAATATTTGGGAAGAAAAAGGAAAGGGTGTATCAGAATACCATCTGCAGGCCTTAAATATGTTGAAGGCACTCGATGGGGAGCAGATCACTGCACCTCCCCAGCCCTTCTGGAATGCCAGCATCAAAGCAGAGCAGATACCCAGCGCTCAGAAGCATTTTCCACAAAAATTCAGTGAGTTTTTCTGGGGTCTACCTTTTCTGCACAGCGAGTCTCTGGCAGCTGCTCTCAGGGTCTCTGGATCCACCCTAGAGTTTCCCACTGTCTTATTTAATGAAATTCCTAATGCCTTACCAGCTCAAATGCAAGCTAAAGAGTACCCACTCTAGTTGCAACGTCACTCCTTGCCCTACACTGAAGGCCGATTCCAACTTTTACTTCCAACTGCATGCCAAGCCCAGGCCCCACCGCCGGCTACAGTCCTGACTCCGCCCGGTCCACAGCCCCGTGGCCCACTCGCAGTACCTTTTCCTCCTCCTCACAAGAGTCCCTGTGATGAATCCTGTCTTACCGTCCACACTAAGTCCCAATCACGCATTCCAAATTCACTTCAACAGCTGGAAAGCCATTTTTTAAAGAAACAACAGGAAAGTGAGAGTTCTTTACCCTTTATGATACCACCACCCCAGGAAGCTTTTTGTCTTCGCAAACCCACTCATCCCCAGGACAATCAGAAGGTCCAGACCCCAAAGACAGAACCCAAGCTTCCTGACTGCTTGAAGCAATCGGAGCTCCACCGCCAAGAGAACTTCCCTCAATTGCAGGGGCCCCTCGGCAATGGGACTCTTGAGTCTCTGACACTAAAGCAGCCTCAGGAAAAATGGCCAGGGACTTGTCTGGATATGAAGCAGCCCGAATGCTCCTGCTCAACACCTGGAGACAAGCAGGGGAAGAATGTAATGAAGACGGTGTCCCCAGGAAGATGCACACACCCTGGACCGTCGCTTGCGTGCTGCAGAGCCGGTGTCCAGCTGAGGAACAACTCGGTCAATGGACAAGGGAATTACTTGAGGAAAATATCCAAATGTAATCTATCTCTCTGTAGATCAGGAAACTACTGCCCAAAAGGAACTCCGGGAGCCGACTCAAAGGAGTTAAGTGATTTGAGGATACACAAGGGGATTAACGCAGGAACTTACACCCTAAGGGGTCCAAATAAAATCCTACTGGAAAACACCCTGAATGTCCACATGTGCAGGAAGGTGGAGCAGATTAGAAAGGATCAGATCCCTGGCATTGTTTGCCGTTCATGTCTTGCGACCACGCACGCTTTGTCTATTTCCCTGACCCACCCACATGTTGTCAATGTGGCCTCCTGGGGAGAGCTGGAAGATCTGAACACAACGCAGAGCCTTTCCTTTTTCAGCCCGGGCACTCAACAGGTGCTGGACTCGCATATCGTAAGGCTCCAAATGAGGCAGAGGTGGTGCATGCCCCTCAAAGTCCTTGAGCCCACAAACCTCTGTAGGACAAGAAAAGACAACGCAATGTCCTTTCCAAAGTCCACCTGCTTAGCCACCCCTAAGTATTGAACTAACCTAGTAACTGAGGCTGCCAAGGTCCTGGGAGAACCCTGTCAGGCAGACTGGGGAGAGAGAGTGACCACAAAGAAATCAAGCCCTACCCTGGAGAGTCCTTTTGCTGATTGCTCCCCTACAGAGGAGCCTGTTCAGGGAACCCCAGCCTACCCCCCACTTGATAATGACAGTGGATGCTCATTGGCCCTCAGGCAGCCGTTTCCAGCCTTCATGCCCAGTATCCTTGGCAGAACCTTCCAGAATGAAAGTGTCCAGAGAGAGAGAGCCTAGAGCAAACCTCAAATCCAGTACTGACCAGCAAGGGGTCAAGGAAAGAGGGTGCTAGTTGTGCCCCAGGAGGCCCCAGATTGGAAGTGAACTCTGAATGTCCATCTTCAAGAGCCAAAGAGACAGGGTTGGTGGTGGTCAAGAAGTCCTCTTCAATAGAGCTAGACGATAGAGACACTTTCAAAACCAGTGTGCTGGCAAAATCTCAAACCAATGATGTGGACCCGGGGGTGCTTCGAGGCTCTAGGATGTAGTAAAAGTTTCCTGCTACCTGGAAAGTGTGCTCCAGTTCCTGAAAAGCCAAGCCTTACAGCACGAGTGTGCAGTGAGATTAAGCTCCAGGTGGAGGTAGAGGCAGAGGATGGTTCTCCATGCTGTCCTGTTGACGGGCTCCTTCAGGACTGCACCACTGATGTGCTCACTGCCACCAATGTTTTGCCTTCTCAGGTGGTCCATTGCCGCCCCCAGCATTTGTTCACTGGGGATAAGCCAATATGTCAAGGGCCAAGTGGCTTCGTGGTGGCTAGAGCAAGTTACATGGGGCAGCAGAAGCTCAAAAGCCCCAACCTTCAGGACCCCTCGACAAGGAGAAGGAAGGATGCTGTTCCCACTGACAAGAGGGAGACTCATAAATGGCCCAATCCAGAAGAGCATGGAAAAGGATTAGCGGGAAGAGGCATCTCCCAAGTCTGTGGGTTAAGCCAGCCTGTGCAAGACAAGGCATTGGCTGAGTGCCTTGAGATCAAGTCCTCACAGCTCCCACCAGAGAAGGGACAGCTTCCTGCTGAGGGCCACAGCAAAAAATGGAGGAAGCACTTTGTCCAGTGGATTTGCTCCAGCAAAAAATCTACAGGACACGGTGATCCTTTGCAAAACGGAAAGCCCGTATTACCCTGTGGTCACAGCCTTGGGCCCCTTCAAAGACAACCAGTGTCTCCTAACAAGGTCACGGAGGCTCAGGTGCTCACGACAGATGTTGGCCAAGTCCTAGAGGGGACACCAGGCTGTCATCAGGAGTATCTTGCGTCAACGTTATGTCCACGAAAAGAAGCGCAGGCCTCAGTTAATGGATGTTCCTCCAGCTGCAGGGCTCCTTTCTTTGTAGAACACAGGAGAGTGGCAAGTGTGAGACCCTGCCTCCACCAGGCGATACCTGACTGCCAGAGCCTTCCCACCAAGAGCACCTGTATCAGGGATGTATTCACAAATTTCTGTCCGTTCAGGGGATTCAATATCAGAAGCCACACTCAGGCATTGCCCCCCAGGGTGTTTGTGTGCCCAGTCAGCTTGCAGCAGCAGAGGCGGAGGAGGTGGGCTTACTCCAGTTACCCTTACCACTGCCCACATCACTGTCTTCGAGAATATGTCTTATCTGGCAAATTAGAAGACGCTTCTTCTGCTCTGATTAGTAGGAAAGTATCCATGCCAGCCACTTTAGCCTGTTCTGCACAGGCTAATGGCTTCTCTCAGCCATGATATTCATTGTTCCATAATAGAGATTTTCCCCCTCCTACATTAAAGTGTGACTTCTGTGCTGCATGGCGGGATCTAAAGGGGGTGTCATGTGTGTTAGTCTGTGTAGACTAGAGAAACAAAATTCATACACTCATATTTTATGAGTTTTATATAAAGGTTAAGTGAACATTGAAAAGCCTCCCAACCCAGTTCAATCTAAGACCACCAGTCCAATAGTATCCCATGTGTCTGACACCAATCTACAAAGTCCTCCTCACAATCCAAAAACACACGGGGAGACAATGACTGCAGGAGGAAATTGTAGTCCGTGCGCTGGCAGGTTCTCCATGAGGCTGCTGCAGAAACCAGGGCTGCAACAGGGTAGGTCCATGTGGCTTCTCCTCAGGGATCTCCCAGGAAATGAGTCTTTCCAGCTGCTTTAGGGACCTAACAAATGCATATCCACCCTGGTGGCACTATCAGAGAGCAAGAGACCAGAAAGGCTAGGCTCACAGAGCCATTGATCTCCCTGCCCTTCAATTAACCCCACATGAGTTCATTGACGAGGTTGGCATAATATACCTTTAACTATGTTAGATACTGCGTCTCCTTCTCTGAGTGCTAGCTCTGACTTCTCAAAGGGCAGGGCTCTGGAGGAGGTTTTCAGCAGTGTTTCCCACCCACTTCCATCCCAAGTTCTTCATTTTGCACCTCTTATGATTTATGGTAACACCCCTACTGTGAAAACCTCAGAAGGTCCCAACACAGTGAAGAATGTTCCCTGGTGCCATTACTTTGTCTTCAACGTTATGTGGCTGCAGTTGATAGGTTTTGAGAGGCGCAATCCAGCCAAGAAATTCCATCGAGGGTCCAGAAGAGGTTTAGACCAAAGTAGCGTCTCATGGTACCAAGCAGGCATGAGACATGTGGCGGCCTGTCTAAGTCCCACATGTGCATTTGATGAAGGCTGCCAAGTTTGGCATGGAGGTTCCGCCTCAATACACCTGTCACAAAATGTGAAATGACATATTTTGCTACCTTTGCCTCTCTCCCAGCCTAGGGTAACCTCCAGGATGGAAGTCCCAGGTCTGACACATGTGGGTGGGAACTGCTAGGGAGGCTGCCAGCGGGGGACTCTGCTCACCCACTGCACCAAGGGAAAATCCGGTTCACAGCTCACATGCCTTCCTCTGTATATAAACCCGGAGAAGGAGCAACAGCTTAGGCTGAGTGGTACAGGATGAGCGTCTGTGTAATAACCACTAATGGTTAGGCACCATGGACACAGGGTAGGGAAGGATACAGTGAAGAAGAATATGAAGCGTTGGACGTAGCAAAGGGGGCCAAAGAGCATGAGGATCCCCAGAAATGACGCAAGACACAAGCGGAGCTAACACAGGCTTACAAAGGGGAATCGGCCAGGTGCTTCACCCCAGCTTTAGCTAGCTGCCCCCACAGCAGAACTTTATCTCCTACAGAGAGCACTGGGTTGGATAGCAAAGGCACAGCTTTCAAGCAGGGAAGGTTACTTTCTCAATACTATCTTTAGTGGGGCGACAAACTGTTATTTTACTTGATTTCCATCTCCTGACTGGGGGAAGGATGAGTTGATAGCCAGGGTGGGGTAGAGTGGGGATGAGTCAATAACAGAGTGCCAGGACTCAGTAAACATGACCCCAGGCTTTTGGGCTTCACACATGCATACACACACGCGTCCGCGCTCTAGGAATGTTCTCACGAAACATGACCCCAGGCTGGTGGTCTTCACATGCACACACACGCGTGCGCACACACACACATACATGCTCTAGGAATGTTCTCAGCAAACATGACCCCAGGCTGGTGGTCTTCACACACACACACACACACACACACACACACACACACACGCACACACACACACACGCTCTAGGAATGTTCTCAGGAAACATGATCCCAGGCTGGTGGTTTTCACACACACACTCACGCGCACACTCTAGGAATGTTCTCAGGAAACATGACCCCAGGCTGGTGATCTTCACACACACGCACACACACACACACACACACGCGTGCACGTGCTCTAGGAATGTTCTCCGGAGAGAGTGGCTTCTAAGGACTGAGTGCTGCAAAGAAAGTCACAACTGGGAGCAGCCTTCCCTTCCCCTAGAGACTCCTGGGAAATCAGGATGTGCACGGAGATTAGACATCACCTGTCTTGATAAGGGAAACCAGTTCAATAGTGGTCAGTGTTTCCTCTGTGCTTCTAACACAGGGTTTTATTTCCTGGGCACCAGATTATAGAAGAAGGCAGGAGGGCCCCCCAAAATATGATTAGTTGATCCGCTTGAGTAAATTCTCATGTGCTTAAAAGAACACCCCTGGTGGGCCAGGGTTTACTGTTTACTGAACTAAACAGTAAAGGATGGCGAGGAAGACATCCACTGAGCCTTGACCTCCATGCCTCAGTCAGGACACCAAGTGTGTGTGTGGGGTGGGTGGGGACTGACACCAGTGGTGGAGGAGGGAAGTGGACATAGGCCCCAGAGACTGCTGGTACAGCAGCATGATGTTGTTTCTGGAGTCCTGATTGTGCCAAGGCAGCCTCTGGAGTGACTGTGGCAGTAAAAAATCAGATTCTGGATCTGCAGAGCCTGGATCTGGGGCCTCTTGGGTAGCAGGTAGCTTGGGTGTGTTCCTAGAGAGAGTGAAGAGCTGGACACCGGACTCCCCGCTGCTGAACCCTACCGTTCGTGCTAGGTAAGTGCACGGAGATGGAGAGAAGACCCTGAAAGAACAGCAAGGGGTGCATGGACCAAGCCCCTTCCCTTTCCCCTGCCACCAGGTCCTCTTATATGGTGCTGTGAGGTCAAACAAAGGGAAGCCCACTCAGACCTGCAGAGACCTCAGCGAAACAACTGCCCCCCACCCCCCACAATTCAGCAGACATCTCACAAGGACACTCACACATACCCGAGAGAGAAACCTCACACACATACTTCCTTGGAGACTTCCAGAGAGACTCAGAGGCCTCGCACAGAGACTTCATATGAAGTTCTCAGCATCCTTTATGGAGACTTCTCAGAGACCCCACAGGGACCTCACACAAAGCCCTCCCACATAGCTCACTGCCAGCACGGGAGAATTAGCAGCCGCTGTCCACCCCTGAGCTCCTGGAAACTTTCACACATTGTCTGCAGTGCCCCCCATGCTTGTGCATCTTTGTCCTCATAGCCTTGCTTGGGAACAACAGAATCACAAACTGCACGTAGTTGTGTGCAAATTTTTTCCACTGAAACGTTTTCACTAGCCTGAACTCTGAAGTGTAGTTTACAATTGAAATACAAGTAAAACTGCCAACACCAAATGAGAGTGTGATTCTAGATGGTGTGCAGTCAAATGTCGTACGCCACACTTTTACTTTTGCTTCGGAAAAATTCTCTAATTGGTGGGGAAGTGACTGACTACTTTGGAAGCAACAGAACAGTCCATCAAATGGGCTTCAGGACTCAAATATATAAATAGACATCTGATCTGAACTCAAACTCATTCCCCAAGGGGCTCATGAAACTAATTTTTTTGGAAGAGTGAAGGAACCCACATGAAAATAACAAAATGTACATCACATTGTGTCTGTCTGGCTTAATTTCTCAATGAAACAGCTGTCATATCTGAAGATATTCAGGGCAACATTCCTTTTATAGCTCTGTCGACATAATTAATATGATTTTTCTGTGAAATGTAATATTTCTAAGTTATGCAAAGTCCTAATGTTTATCTACCACAACAAACTGATAATATTTCGAAGGATGAAGAAATAGATCAAGAAATAATAATTACCAGGGCGTGGTGCCCCAACAGACTGGACTGGAAAACGCTCCTAAGGGCCAGCAAACGATCCCTGAACTAACTACAAGCTTTTCTCTTGTGAACTGTTTTATTCTGTTCTTTGTCAGTGGTTTGTTTTTGTTGTTTTGTTGTCTGGTTGTATACTGTTGCTTTGTTTTCCTCTGTCTAGTTTTCGTGCATGTTAGTGACTCCACAGGTCTGTCTGAATAGGACAGGCTGGATGAACTATCTGGAGGAAAAACAACGGGACCGACAGTTTTGGGGGGACTTGGGGTGGGGGGGTAAAGGGGGGGTAAGGAAGTGGTGTTAACAAACCCAGGGACAAGGGAAAAACATGGGACCCCAAATGGTAGAGAAGGGGGAGTGGCAGGCCTTGTGGGAAATGATCAAGGGTAAGGTTGCTTAGAGAAGAGGTATACTCTAGCCCAGGTGGCGATGAAGCATGGTAGTAGGGCAGGAGGAAAGTCAAGGGAGATGGAGGAAAGAGCTAGGAGTCAAAGGGCATTCATAGAGGTCTAGACAAAGACATGTACATGCAAATATATATAGGAGGATGGGGAAATAGATCTATGTGTCTATATTTATAGGTCAAGTATTAAGGTGGCGGAAGGACCTTGGGCCTCTACTCAAACACTCCCTCAATGCATGAATACCTTCTTTTATTAAATTGGAACTCTATGATGCTCACTCTCCCGACACAACGGCTGGAGCCAAAGTGAGTGAACAAGTAAATGTGGTGAAGAAAGCTGATGGTGCCCGGCTATCAAAAGAGATAGTGACTGGGGTCTTAAAGGCTTGAAGATAAACAAGCAGCCATCTAGCTCAGAAGCAACAAAGTCCACATGGAAGAACACACCAGCCTGAGTGAGCGAGTGGTCCCAAAGGGATCAGTTACCAGGCATCAAAGAACAAAAAATCATATCATTGACTGCACACCTCCATGATAGGATCGCTGAAGACAAATGGGTGAATAAGCAAATGTGGTGAAGAAAGCTGATGGTGCCCGGCTATCAAAAGAGATAGTGTCTGGGGTCTTAAAGGCTTGAAGGTGAACAAGCGGCCATCTAGCTCAGAAGCAAATAAGCCCACATGGAAGAAGCACACCGGCCAGTGCGATCACGAGGTGCCCAAGGGACCAGGTATAAGGCATCATGCAAAAAAAAAGATATAAGTGTGTGTATGTATGTGTATATATGTGTATATGTATATATGTATGTATATATATGTATATATATATCATATTAAATGAAGGGGGAAGTGCAGAGTGGAGACCCAAGGCCCAAGTGTCGACCAACGGAGATCCCCTCATAGAGGGGTTTAGGAGAGGAGATGGGTTAATTAGGGTGTGAGGTAGTATCGATGAAGAACACAGCTTTCCCCCGGATCCTGGATGCTTCCTCCCCCCAACTACCATGATCCGAATTCTACCTTGCAGGGCTGGATAGGACAGAGGCTGTACACTGGTGCATATGAGGGTTGGAGGTACAGGGAATCCAGGGTGGGTGATACCTTCAGGACCAAGGTGTGAGGGACGATGCTGGGAGAGTGGAGGGCGAGTGGGTTGGAAAGGGGGAACTGATTACAAGGATCCACATGTGACCTCTTCCCTGGGAGAGGGACAGCAGAGAAGGGGGAAGGGAGACTCCGGATAGGGCAAGATATGACAAAACAACGATGTATAAATTACCAAGGGCATATGAGGGAGGGGGGAAGGGGGAGGGAGGAGGGGAAAAAAAAGAGGACCTGATGCAAGGGGCTTAAGTGGAGAGCAAATGCCTTGAGAATGATTGGGGCAGGGAATGTATGGATGTGCTTTATACAGTTGATGTATGTATATGTGTGGATTGTGGTAAGAGTTGTATGAGTCCCTAATAAAATGTAAAAGAAGAAAAGAGAAAAAAATGATTAGGGCAAAGACTGTACAGATGTGCTTTATACAATTGATGTATGTATATATATGAACTGTGAAAAGAATTGTATGAGCCCCAATAAATTGTTAAAATTTAAAAAAAAAAAAGAAATAATAATTAATGAAATACACATTTTCAGGTAGTACCATTTACAATAGCCAAGCGTAAATGAAAATATCTATATCTATACTTGAATAAAAAAACAACAGATTTATGTGAGGAAAACTACAGAAATTACAAGAAATCAAGTGTGACCTCAGCAAATGGGATAATATCCCATGCTCCTTGACCAGACGACTCAATGTAGTACAGTTATCAGTTCTACTCAAGGCACTAGACAAGTTTAATTCACTCCTGATAAAATTACCCTCATCTTTCTTCAAAGAATTGCAAAACCACTGATTACTAACTTCATATGGTAAGGGCATAGGTCAGGGGTTGAACCTACAAACTTCTCCTTGGTAGAAAGATAAAACTGTTCTCATAAAAGACTTGTAGGCTGGCTTTGAGTTGGAATTTTGGGGTCATTTAGGATTTTTTTGTGGCATGTGATTTTTAGGGCTTTAAGGTCATTTGGGGTCATTTAATTTTTTTGCGCATTAGGGTGGTTTGGGCTTTAAGGGTGTTTTATAAGGTTTAAGGGAGTTTTTAAGGGATTTAGGGGTGATTTTTTGGAGTGTATAGGTATTTTTTAGCAGGTAGGGGTGTTTTTAGTGATCTTACAGGGTTTCTTAGAGATTTTAGGGTATTTTAAAATATTTTATGTGTTTTTCCCCAGCATTTTATGTTTTGTTGGGGCTTTCATGTTGTCTTCAGGGCATTTATGTGGTTTTGGAAGTTCATGGTTTGGGAATCTTCTAGGGATATGATTTGGAAGTTCCACATGTTTTGGGAGGCATTTAGTGTGTTATTTGTGGCTTCAGAGTGTTATTTGAATTTTAGGGAATATTATGGCTTTTCAGACATTTTAAGGCTTTTAGGGTGATTTTAGTGTTTAAGGGTGTTTATTAGGCTTATATGTGTTTTTATGGCTTTTAGTGTTTTGTTAAAATTTTAGGGTGCTTCTTAAGGCATTAGAGTGTTTGGGGGGATTAGGTTTTGGTTTTCAGGGCTTTAGGGTTTTGTTGGATTATTTTTTGCTTTCATGGTGAATTCATGTCTATTAGGCTGTTGGACTTTTACAGGGTTTTATAGTGCTTCGGGTTGCTTTGTAGGGATGTTCTTGGGGTTTTAAAAGACTTTTAGCGTGTTTTTAGGGCTTCACGTGTTCTTTATTTTGCGTTTTAAGGCATTTGCATAATATTAGGGCATTTATTATGTTTTCGGGACGTAAGGAGTTTTTTTTAAGACTTATGGCGCATTAGGGTGTTTTAGAAAGCCTTTTACCATGTATTTAATGGTCTTAAGATGTTTTAGAGGGTCTTTAGGGGTGGTCTTAGCATTTTAGAAATATTTTAGACGTTTTAGGGTTTTTAAGGCATTTATAGTGTTTTTACGACTTTTAAGGTGTTTTTAGAACACGCCTGACAGGTACACACTATTTCAATCAGGCTCTGGTTAGTGCCTCTCAATCAATTGGTGACATGGGAGTCTGGATAATGGATTACCTTTACTCTGCAGATGAGAAAACTCACTCAAAAAGACACAGGTGTTGACCCACAGGCACACAACTGGTTAACAACAAAGACATATTCACAACCAGTGTTGGGAGCCAGAGCCCTAAGCCCCACATACCTGTCCCCAGCCGAACAGTCAATCTATCCTGAACCATCAAATGATCTGAGCAGATCCTCCCACCCAACTCACCTTCCCATGCCAAATATTTTATTTCAGAAGGTGGCAGTGAATCTGCAGCTCTGAGAGAGGGACATATCTGATCGGAGCACATGGAGCAGATGAAGGGGGAGGAGGGGAATGTGGAGCACATCCTGGCACACCAGGACTTGAGGATGATGTTCCCACTCAGAGAATCCAGTCCACATAGAAGACCACATGGCCAGCCCCACGATGAGACAAGACACCCCTCAAAGACCCATAGCCTTAGAGGGGACAACACTGAAGACACAGTGTGGGAAATGCGCCCCAACTAATCCTGCCACACCGAGGCATAACACTAAGGGGGTACAGCAGAAGAGCAAGAAAACGAAGCATCAAGGTCCCCAGGGAATGCCAAAGGATGACTTTGAGGCCAGTACTTGGTACACCAACAGACTGGACTGGAAAACACTCTTAAAGGCCAACAAACCGACCTTGAACTAACGATGAGCCACTTCTTTCTTGTTGAGTTGTTTTCATTCATTGTCATTGGATTTTGGTTGTTTTGTTGCTTTTAGTGCTTGGTTTTGCTCTGTCTTGTTTTGTGTATGTTATTACATCTACAGGTCTGTCTAAATAAGATAGGCTGGACGAACAATCTGGAGGAGAGAAAACAGGACCAACACTTCTGGGGAGACATGGGAGAGAGGGAGGTGTGGGGAAAGGTAGTGGTGTTAAGAAACCCAGAGAAAAGGGAAGAACAGGTGATGCAAATCGGTGGTGAGGGGGATGTAGGAGGCCTGGTAGGGAGTGATCAAGGGAAATGGAACCAATGGAACCAAGAGGAATTACTGAATTACTGAAGCACAAATGAAAAGTGAGCATGGCAGTGGGCCCAAGAGGCAAATCAAAGGGAATAGAAAAGCAAGCTAGGAAGCAAGGGTCAATTATAGAGGTTTAAAAAAAGGCATGTACATATTTAAATATATGAGCATGGGGAAATAGATCTATGTCCCTATATTTATAGGTTTCGTATTAAGGTAGCAGATGGACATTGGGCCACTGCTCAAGGACTCCCTCGTTGCAAAAATACTGTTCTATTAAATTGGCATTCTATGATGCTCACCTTCCCTACACGATCACTGAACACAAAGCAGGTACATAAGCAAATGTGGTGAAGAAAGCTAATGGTGCCCAGCTATCAAATATATAGCATGTGAGGTCTTAAAGGCTTTAAGGAAAACAAGCGCCCATCTAGCTCAGAAGAAACAAAGCCCACATGGAAGAAGCACACCAGCTTGTGTGATCATGAGGTTTTGAAAAGATTTGGTAGCAGGCATCATCAGAACAAAAAAAATCTTATCATTGCGAATGAGCGGGGAGTGCTGGGTACAGACACAAAGCCCATTTACAGTCCTCTGGACATCCCTAACAGAAGGGTGTCAGGGAGGAGATAAACCAAGACAGGTACCAGATAATAACGATGAAACACAGCTTTCCCCTAGTTCCTACATGTTTCCTATCTCCCACTATCATGATCCCAATTCTAATTTACAAATCAGGCTAGACTAGAGAATGTACACTTGGACAGATAGGAACAGGAAACATGGGGAATCCAGGGTGGATGAGCCCTTGAGGACCAGTGTTATGAGTGCAGACTCGGGAAGGGTGGAGGGAGGGTAGGTTGGAAAACGGAAACCGTATACAGGGATCTACATTTAACCTCAACAGAAAAGTGGGTGAAGGAACATCAGACAGTGCAAGATATGAGAAAATAATTAGTAAATTATCAAGGGTAGCTCGAATGGAGGGGGAAAAATGAGGAGCTGAGGCCAGGGGCTTGGGTGGGGTGGAGAGTGGATATTTTGAGAATAATGAGGGCAATGAATGTACAAATGTGCTTTACACAACCGATGTATATATGCATTGTGGTTAGTGTTGCATGAACAATTTAAAAAAAGGTCTGGACAGAGGGCACATGCAAGGATGATCTCAGGCTGGATTAGATCAGCAAAATCACCTCCTGGAGTTGCCTCACCCTGTGTCTATTCCTGAGTCAGGCATGAAGCTTAGGGCCCATAGTCCCAGGAGCTGGACAGGGAGGGAGGCGGGGTTCTGAGGTCATTCCATAGGGGCAATGGCCCTCCTGTCCTGCCGGGCCCACCCTCCTTTGTAATCCTGCTGGCTGGAGCACGGCTTTCATGGAGTCCACACCATGGGAGCTCTACTACTCATGGGGGATTGGCAGGAAGCCTCTGCTTATGCGCACACACCACCACCTAGCTGGAGGATCTCTGTGAACAAAGCCTGAGGCAGACAACAAGCCCACTAATTGATGCTGTAAGAGATACAATCAGCATCCAGAAACCTGCAACTGGGAGTAAGAGGCAGCATACTTGGCCCCAGCCACTCCCACTGCCATCTTCAAGGAGTGACATTCTAAAGCAGAGGGTTTTCAAAAGGCACTGCCAGGACTGTGGAATGAGCAGCTCATTTGTGGACATGGATACTGTGTGATCCAGAAGTATTACCTCTTCCTTTCCATTCAGGTGAGACAAAAAAAAGTTCCAAATAGAAAGCCATGCATCTAAACAGTATCCAATAGCCACTCATGTGCAGTGCTGCTGCCTCCAAAGAGCTTTCCTAGGTTTTTCTCTCTGTGGACAGATATACCTTGGTCCTTGGCTCTGCATGAGAAAGAATTCACGCCAAAGCCAGGTTTGTGATCCAATTGTGTTTTAGGAGAGATAGGGAGGCATGGTAGGCAACCCTGGTGGACCCCAGTGGCTGAATTGAATTTACTTGGCCTAGGTGGGTCAATGTGGGTGCAGCACCCACCCAGGTGTACCTGGCCTTCCTGACTGGAAACCTGGACCTCTGAGCACGCTCGGTGTGCCACTCTTTCCTGGGTGGCTAGCTTGGCCCTCTGAGCATGTATCATGGACAACCTAGTCCCTATGCTAGCTACCTAAAATTTACACCCTGAAGAGATATGGACCCAAATCTTTGGGGTACAAGGCGACGACATCTTTAGGTCCTTCCTGCTGGCAAAAGGGTGAAGTGGGGCTTTGGGTCCATACCCTTTCTACTCTGCTGGGAGGGGTTGTCCATTCAGGTCTAGGATGGATAAGGTTGAGGTGGTCCAGGAGATGGTGGTCCTAGAGGTGGCACACTTGGTTCAGAGGGCTTGGTAACTTGAGAACTTCTGGAAAAACAAACAAACGGACAAGAGGGTGAACAGTTTAACTGAGACAAGGCTAGGCTTGTGAGGTGGCAGTGCCCTTGAAATTAGGTGAGTGTCACAGGAAACAAAAAAAATCTTAGGATTATCAGGCATGTGTGTTTGTTCGTTCTAAGTATAGGCACGGGAGTAAAAGCATCCACAATTTCCCCAATGAGGGTACAGGGTTTGGGAACTACTGGGTGCACTGAGATCACTGTTTCATTTATGATCCTAATGTTTGGACCCTCTGCTAAGAACCATGCTTCTATTTAATCCTATTATCCCTCAATTATTAACTTTGGTCAAACAAATTTTGTTTTCATTAATTACTTTCATAGTTATCTATCTATCTATCTATACACACACATTTAATTGAATGGAATGAAAAGGTCATGCGTTATAGCGTTAAATTGTAATATTGGAATACTACAGCGGGAGTCAACAGGGATCAAAAGAAAGTAAGTGTCTGAGTCATTTTTAATTTTCTTGGCTTCAAATTGAATAAAAGACTTGTAAATTACCCAGAGACCAAATTCCCATGGTGCCTCCTACAACGGGTAGAATGTTCAGGGATGTTTCAGGGCTGGGAGATTAGTAACCCCTAAGTCCAGGATCCCTTAGGGCAGGGGTCCTCAAACTGTTTACACAGGGGGCCAGTTCACTGTCCCTCAGACCGTTGGAGCACCAGACTATAGTTAAAAAAACCAAACTATGAACAAATTCCTATGCACATTGCACGAATCGGCTACTAAGTAGGACATGCAGAGGCAGCAAAAACACCCTGAGGGTGGGATAAATGTCGTCAGGCCACATGTGCCCCACGGGCCACAGTTTGAGGATGCCTGCCTTAGGGGGTTCCTGGGTGCACTGGGGATGAAGGTCTCTACTGCTCCTCAAAAGGAGAAATGCTGTAACTTCTGGCATTTCGGCCCACTTTCCAATCACTTTACAAAACTGTTCCAGGTGAATCAGGGTTAGAAGGGAAAGTGTACCATTCTCTGGCCACCATTCTCCTTTCTCAAATAAAGTTGCATAGTGTATCAGCTTTTGTTTGTCTAGCCTCTGTGTCAACTCTATCCCAATTGGACAGGATTCATGCAAGGGGGCAATTCCTGAGTATGAAGCTGCTAAGTCCCATCTAGAAAGCACAAAAGAAGGCTCTGTAGAGCTTGCTGCCTCAAGGTCAATAAACCCCACTTGAGAGCGAGCCCTTTATTGCCCTGAATCTGTTGCCTCAGGAAGATGCCCCAGCAAGAAGTAAGGGATCAAAGACAACTCACTGAGGTCGACTTTAAGTCCAACCATTATTCTAGACAAGCTAGGAGAACCACTGCTTGGAATGGCCCCACGGCCCTCCAAGATGCCTGCTGGCGGGAGCAGACTCTCAAATCTCTGAAGGGAAGGGGCATCTGGAAGCTCAGGGAACCTTAAGGGAATTGGAATTTCTGTCTGGAACATCGTGGCAGTGGAACTGTGTAGTAAGAGCTTTCCCCAAAAGTGCCTTAAGCAGCAACACTGAAAGCCTAAAGGTAACAGTTACACAGGAAGGGTTCCATATGCCATTGGCCTAAGCCTGGGCCACGGAAAACCAGCCTGTAACAAGGAACAAACCTACACTGGTAGAACACTAACACTATAACGCCTCAAGTTTTAAATTCAGGAAATAATTTTAAACATTTTTATTCTTTACTTTCATAGTTATCAATATGTATATATGGCATTCAAATATATAAAACGTGCAATGTTTTTGAAATGTAACCAAATTGTCACATTGATAATTTATAAGTTTGGTACTAGATAAGTTTCAATTAAATGTTATAAAAATGTTGTGCTGGGCATTATAGGGCTAAAGCAGCTTGTTTGAAAAGCCAGGAGAAAGGGAATGGAGGGGAAAAGGGAAATATTTGGCTCCCAGGACAAGGCAGGGCTAACTCCCAGGTCTATTCAACCAGCTCCCTAGGCAGTGCCCTTCCACATGTTTGGGCTGGTGGGCACCATCTTGGCCAGGGTCACAGGCCCCGTTTCCCCATGGCCACAATGGCGGCTATATAGGATCTCTGGGAAAAGCTTAAACAGCCTTGACAAGAGTGAAGCCATTATGAGCTGACAGAAGGCACCATGTAAAGTAAATAAAGTAGCTATGAACTGTAAATGAACTAGCTGATATAGGGGAGGTAGGCTGTGCAGATGTGCCCAAGGGAATGTCCCAAAGGATATGGATGCTCAGAAGATTCGCGAGAGCGACCAGAGCAGTCTTTGTTCAACTAAGAATGACTAACTGCAACACCCTGCTTCTCTACTCTGCCTGCTTGCACACCTGCACATTGCAAAAGTATAAAAACCTTTGGACAATTAGACTGGGGCTGCTCAGGAAAAAAAACTTTTTCTGTTGAACTTGCCAGCGGTCGGAGTAGTTTTCTTTCTGGGAATGGAGAGTGGCTACAACATTTCGAGGTGCACCGAGATCCAATTGCCACTGTCTGGGCTTGCTTAGAAAGGAAACCTCCTTAACAGGAGTGCTCTCCCCAGAACTACGGATTTCTGATTTCTCTAGGCCAGGGGTCCTTAAACTCTTTAAACAGGGACCAGTTCACTGTCCCTCTGATCAGTTGGAGGGCCGAACTATCGTTTCAATAAAACTATGAACAAATTCCTATGCTTCCTGCACATACCTTATTTTGAAGTTTAAAAAAAACACACAAACAAATGGGGCACAAACACTCGGCGGACAGGATCAAGGTCCTCGGCTATCCGCATGTGGCTCACAGGCTATTGTTTGAGGACCCCTGCTCTAGGCGCTCACAAAGAGAATGTAGTTTCAGCCCTAAAGCCTGGAGACTCCGCAATTTGTTTAAAGGTGATTGGACAGAAGGAGTTCCTGATTTGCCCATGCAAGACTCGTTTTCCCTTCCCCTATTTCTCAGAGTTCATAGTTATGTTTATGGGGAACCGGGACATCCCTATCTGATCCCTAAAATTGATGCGTGGAATGACATTGCCACTAATAAGCCAGCATAAACAAAAGACTTACTTCCTCCTGCAACAGAAAGGGTTCTTGTTTCAAGATTTCAGGAAACATGGCAGGACCAGAAAAAAAATAGACCCAAGGTCCTAAAACCACTAAGGTGGAGGCTGCCCTTCCCCAACCCCTCCCCATACCCCTCTGTCTCGGCTTTATTCCTTTTTGCAGGAGGACTCTGGGAGTGGGAGAACTAGCTTACGACCCTTCATTATCACTGCCACCCTGTCAGGTGCATGGGGCTGGAGAGAGAGAAATACTCATAACTCCTTTCTGAGTCCACACCCCAACATACACTAGGGCTGGTATGGGATCTCGACCGCCCCACCCCCCAAGAAGGATGATTTGGCAGCAGCCATTCTACACTCAAGGCAAGCAGCCCCAACACCTGGGGAAGACCCCTGAGTCCCTTTTTGGGTATATATCCCCTTGTATTCCAGTGATTTGTATAATTGGAATCAACAAAATCCCTTTTTCTGACAAAGCAGGTCTGATTCCTTGATAGAAACGGTTTTCCATATGCATTAGCCCACCTCCAGAAATTGCCAGCAACTTCTCCAGGTGCTGTTCACAACACAGGTACAGTAGCCCTGCCAGAGAGAGGCCCAGTAAGCAGTCAATGGACATGATGGTCAGACAGCAGGCACTCCCCATGTGAGGGAAACTCTTTTTGCCACTGCACGAAAAATGTGAGATCCAAACTCCTTGCAAGGCACAGAAGGCCTAACCAGGTATCACCAGTTTCTCTTGCAGGCCCTCAGTGGAACAGCTAGAAAACCTATGAATTTATCTAAGGTCAGTGAGAATTTTCAGGCTCTTACAAGAGAATGTCTGCGTGCCTTTTTAGAGTGACTGATGGAAGCCTACGGGCTTTATATCCCTAACGGCCTGGAGGCCCCGAGAACAGGAGGGCAATAAGTATTGCCTTTATTACTCAGTCTGCCTCAGACATGAAAAAGAAGTGGGAAGGGTTTGACGGGAAAAATCTTAGTGATTTGGTACAAGTGGCTCAGCGGGTGTGTAACAACAGAGATGATCCTACCACGACAGAGACAAAGAAACTAGTTAAAATACTAGTAATTGCCATGAGAGACCCCAGAGACTCAGGAAAAGGAGAGCATGGCCCACTTACGGAGAGACTGACCTGTGGGCACCGCCAAGCCATGGGGCAGGATCAATGTGCCTACTGCAGGAAAGAAGGACATTGGAAAAATCAGTGCCTTGAATACCCCAGGAGAAGCAGACAACCCTCCAATAGAGAGGACGGGCCTCATCCACACCTAGAAAATCCCAAGCAAGAGACAATAATGCTTGAAGAAGCTGAATGAAGGTGTCAGTGCTCTGTTTCACTTGGTCCCCAGGATCCCAGGCTAACTGTCCAAGTAGGAGGCCAGCCAGTCAATTTCTTAGTGGACACAGGGATTACCTTCTCAGGTTCAGAAAAGAGTACAGGCAAATTGTCAAAAGGAAAGATTTGAATTACTGTCAGCATATGATTGCTTCCAAAAATAACTCACACCAGAAGATTTGCATGGAGGTTAGGTGGGTTTCTCAAGACATCATGATAAAAAATATCTGTCTGCCCTTTGTCCCAGTTAGCCATATGATTTTTATGGCACTGGCCCCTGGCTTGGCTGTTGAGCCATGGAAACTGTTTTTGCAGGACGTGAGGCGGTGGCCTGTGGCCATCAGTGGAAGGACAAAATCTCCACAGTGGTCTTCCTGTTTCAATTTGGAGCCACCTATATCACCTCTCGGACATTATTGTTGTCCTGGGCTCCGAATCGCCACCCCAGGTCTAGAAGGCACCTAACAGATCCACACTATTTGAATCAGGCTCTGGTTAGCCCCTATCGATCACTTGGTGACATGGGAGTCTGGACAATGGAGTACCTTTACTTTTCGGATCAGAAAACTAACTCAAAAAAACACAGGTGTTGACCCAGAGGCACACAACTGGTTAAAAACAAAGCCAAACTTACAACCATTTTCTGGAGCCAGAGTTCTGAGCCCCTCGTGGCTGTGCCCAGCCGAGCAGTCCCTCTCTCCTGGACACACCAAAGATCTGAGCAGATATTCCCCACAACCCCTCCCAAAGATTTTATTTCAGAGGATAGCATTGAATTTGCATCTCCTGGACAGAGACATTATCTGATCAGAGCACACAGAGATGAAGGGGAGAAGGGGAGAGTGGAGCACATCCTGTCCCACCAGACCTTGAGGATGATGTTCCCACTCAGAGAAGTCAGTTCACATAGAAGACCACATGGCCAGCCCCACGACGAGACACAACGTCCCTCAAAGACCCATAGCCCTAGAGGGGACAACACTGGAGACACAGTGTGGGAATTACCCCCAAACTGATCTCGCTACACCGAGGCATAACACTAAGGGGGTACAGCAGAAGAGCAAGTAAAAGGAGCAGCAAGATCCCAAGGAAATGCTAAAGGTGGACTTTAGGGTCAGGGTTTGGTGCCCCAAAAGACTGGACTAGAAAACACTTCTAAAGGCCAACACATAGTCCTTAAACTATCTATGAGCTTTTCTATCTTGTTGACCTTTGTTTTCTTTTATTGTAATTGGATTTTTGTTGTTTTGTTTATTTTGCTGCTTGGTTTTGTTCTTTCTTGTTTTTGTGCATGTTATTGCCTCTACAGGTCTGTCTAAATAAGATAGGCTGAACGAACAATCTGGAGGAGAAAAAAAAACGGAACTAGCACATCCTGGAGGACATGCGAGAGAGGGAGGTGGGAAGAAAGGTAGTGGTGTTAAGAATTCCAGAGACAAGGAAACAAAAAGTGATGGAAATCAGTGGTGAGGGGGATGCAGGAGGCCTGGTAGGGCGTGATCAAGGGTAATGTAACCAAGAGGAATTACTGAAACCCAAGGGAAGACTGAGCATGACAGTGGGCACAAGAGGAAAATCAAAGGGTATAGAAGAGTGAGCTGGGAAGCAAGGGCCAGTTATAGATGTCTAAATAAAGGCATGTACATATATTTACAAAGGGGCATGGGGAAATAGATCTATGTCCATGTGTTTATAGATTTAGTATTAAGGTAGCAGATGGACATAGGGCCTCCGCTCAAGGACTCGTTCATTGCAAGAACATTGTTCTATTAAATTGGCATTAAACGATGCTCACCTTCCCTACACGATCACTGACCACAAAGCGGCTGCATAAGCAAATGTGATGAAGAAAGCCGATGGTGTCCAGCTACCAAAAGATATAGCGTGTGGGGTCTTAAAGGCTTGAAGGTAAAGAAGCAACCATCTAGCTCAGAAGCAACAGAGCCCACATGGAAGAAGCATACCAGCCTGTGTGATCACAAAGTTTCAAAGGGATAAGGCAACAGGCATCATGAGAACAAAAAAATCTTATCATGGAGAATGAGAGGGGACGGCCGGGTATAGACCCAAAACCTATTTGCAGTGCACTGGACATCCCCTTACAGAAGGATCTCAGAGAGGAGATAAAAGAATACAGGGTATGAGACAGCAAAGAAAAACACAACTTTCCTCAAGTTCTTTTTTTTTTTTGTTTTTTTTGCGCACCCCGCAGGCGCCCGGTGCCGCCCCCTCCCTGGTCCCGCGGCGGCGGCGGCGGCTCGGGGGCGGGGGGGGGGGGCGCCAGGGGAGGGGGCAGACACCAGGGGCAGCGGTGGCGGCGGCGGCTCCCGGCGCCATCTTGGGCTGATCGATGAATTGAACAAAGAGGATCAATTTCCGATCAAGCGAGTTATCAATGGGGGCCGGGGAGTGAGAGGGACTTGTCCCTGAGTCGGCCCCGCTTTCCCCGGCACCCCCCTCCTCCCCTCCGCCGCGGCTCCCCGGCGGCAAGGCAGCCCGGCGCCCCCCCGGGGAGGCCGCGACCGCCCGCAGCCCCCACCCGCGAGCGAGAGGCCGAGAGAGAAGCCTGACCTGCAGCTGCTGTAAATCAAAGCGCTTCCAATATTGAAACATAGATCCCACATTGGCCGCCATCTTGAGACGTATTGAGACGGAGTGAGAGGCTGATAGAGAGGGGGCTGGAGTTCAGGAGCCGCCAGGAGGCAGCAGGCGGGCGGCGCCAAAACCCGGCCTGGAGCCGGCCGCCGCCGCCGCCACAGAGGAGCGCGGACTCCTCCTCACGGCGCCACCGCCGCCAGGGCGAGCCGAGCCGGAGTCGGAGTCTGAGCCCGAGGGCGTGGCGGCCGCTGGCCCGGCCTAGCGCGCGGCCGCCCGGCCACGCCCCCCGCCTGCGGCCAAACGAGCGACCCGCTCGTGACCCCCGCCCCTCCCAACCCCCAGCCCTGGCCGGCAGCAGCCCGGCTCGGCGCGGCCCGGCCCCTTGAGGGCGGCGAGAGGGGCGCTGGAGGGCGGCGAGAGGGCAGCCCCACCGCCCGCCGAGGCCCAGGCCGGGCTCACCTGGCGCGGGGGGGGGGGGGGGCGCGGAAGGAGGGGGCCCTGGCGGCAGCGGAGCGCAGGCCCCCACCCGCCTCTACGCCCGGGCGCTGGGTGCCGGCGACGCGCCGGGGTTCGTCGGTCGTCCTGCTGGGCGCCCGCCCGCCCGCGGAGCCGCCGCAACCACCTGCTTGAGCCCAGACCCCCGCACGGCGCAGGCCTCAGCGCACCCGCGCTTGTGCCCGAAGCCTTGACCGTGGGCGGCCCCGCCAGCCGGGGCCTCAAGGACCCAGCACCCCAGAGCGCCCTTGCTGGGGGAGGGCAGGGGCATGGGGAGGCATCAGCCCCTGACCCTCTTGAACTTGCACCCGCCAGCGTCCCACGCTGGGGCCCCAGAGTCCCCGCTCAACACCACCCGGTGACCCAGGGCCCCCTAGCTGTCACCGCCGACTTGGTACTTAGGAGACATGCTCTCTGGAGGCGGTTGAGGCTTGTCTTGTGGCCAATAATCATCTCCTACGCCTTCCTTTCCAGTCACTAATTTGATGTCTTCACTTAAAGAAATGCCCATAAGTTGAGGTTTCAGAGGAGAGCTCCTTGAGCTCCCCAGACAACAAGGGGGCCGAGTGTCACCGTCATTATCCTGAGCTGGGAGGGAACACTAGTGTTCCAGAGGCTGGGAATCCGTCACTGCCTGCCCACAGCACAGACAGAGCAGGTGCTGGTTATAATTGTTTCTAGACGTCCTGCCATGCTCAGTTGAATGTCAAAGCCATAAACGTTGCCCGACTACAATCAAACTGGAGTACGCAGACATTTCTGCATCATTGCCGGGTGGAAATACACTGAGTGGAGTTGGATGAGATGGCAGCAAGTGCTTAAGGAGGGGGTGCTGTGGGAATACCAACAAGATGACTGCTAGTCTCCATTTCCTTCTCTCGTCTGCTTTGTGTTTTCTTTCAGGACCAGAAGAAATGATGCATATGTAAGGAAAAAAACTTTTCATTTCCAGAGGAGTTTTCCACCCCACAATCTACCCGCAGCCTCCTTTGAGCAAGCCAGTAAAAGCTTTTTTTTTTTTTTTTTTTTTTAACCTGCCTTCTCACTATGACAATTTCCGGAGCTGCTATGTGGCTGTGTTTAAAAGTCCCCCTCGGGATCCAGAGTGCAATCCATATCACAAAGGCATCCTCCCAGTCCTAAATAGCAATGTGACCTCATTTCAGAAGGTTGTTCTTGTTTCCATAGACCCAGAATGGAGTTTAAGCTGTTGATCTTGACTGTGGTTGTCGACTCAGCCTCTCATGGGCACCTCATGGGCAGTGGAGCAAACTGTGCCAATCTGTGCTACCACCAGGACTGGGAGAGGAAGCCAACAGTGGTGGGCCATAGGTCAATGTGTGGAAGGGGATGATCAGGTCTTTCTTCATTATTCTGTTTCAGTCTGGAAACACCACTGAAGCCTCAGTGTCGTAGCAACACACAAACCTTCACTGACAGTCTGGGGCACATTGGCTGCAAATCAAACCCGGGTCTTCCCGGTGAAAGACGATGAGAGGTCTACCACTGAAGCACCGTGGCCCTCACCTCAAACCAGGGCAGTCATTTCCGGAGTTCAAACCAGACCACAATGCAGGATGACTGAGATTGCCACCAGAATCTGATACTGATGCAGAAAAAAACCTAACTACCATTTTATTGACTCCCAATAGGACAAAGATCTGCCCCTTTGGGGTTTTGAGACTTTAAATCCTTACAGCAGGGGTCGCAACCTGTGGGTCGCGACCCCTTTGGGGATCAAATAACCCTTTAACAGGGGTCATCCAATTCATAACGATAGCAAAATTACAGTTATAAAGTAGCAATGAAAATAATTTTATGGTTGCAGGTGACCACAACATGAACTGTATTAAAGGGTGGCGGCATTCAGAAGGTTGAGAACCATTGCCTTACAGAAATAGACAACCTCATATTTCTCCCACGGAGGGGCTAGTCAGTTCAAACCCCTGACCTTGCGATTAGCAGGTTAATGCATAGTCCACTACACCACCAGGGCTCCTAATGATATAATAAGAGATACTATTGTTAGATCTCTCGTGGGAGAAATATACCTCAGTCCTTGGCTTCGCGTGAGAAAGAATTCACTCCGCAGCCTGGATTGTGATCCAAGTGAGTTTTTTGAGAGAAGAAGTTTCAGGTTTACACAGGCACCTCAGGGCCCCTCACCCCTGCACAGCTTGCCTAGAAGCTGCTGGAGAGAAAGTCACTACGTGGGCTCCAGGATCCTGCCTTTTCTTTCTTTTCTTAAATCGTTTTATTAGGGGCTCATACAATTCTTATCACAATCCATACATACATCAATTGTGTAAAGCACATTGTACACTCACTGCCCTCATTATTCTCAAAACATTTGCCTCCACTTAAGCCCCTGGCATCAATCAAGTCCTCATTTTTACCCCTTCCTCCCCCATCCCTCAAGAAACCTTGATAATTTGTGAGTGGTGATATTGGGAGGGTAGAGGGAGGGTGGATTGGAAAGAGGAAACCGATTACAAGTATCTACATGTGACCTCCTCCCTGGGGGACGGACAACAGAAAAGTGGGTGAAGGGAGACATCGGAGAGGTCAAGATCCTGCCTTTTCAATTCCTCCACAGGGAGGCATGGTTGATGGTCCTGGTCAACCCCATTGGCTGGATTGAATTCACCTGGCTCAGATGGGCCAATCCAGGTGTAACACCCACCTAGGTGTACCACCCCTTCCTGGCCGGAAGTTTGAACCTGAGCATATGTAATGGATGACCCACTCCCTATGCTAAGCTACCTAACAGTATTTGCAAGATGCCGAGCAATGTTCTAAGCTTTTTGTATATAATAATTCAATTATATCACTTAAGAAGCCTATGTGTGGACTCTATTCTTGCCTCATTTTACAGATGAAAAATCAGTGGCACAGGATGATAAAGCCATGAGCCTATGACCACACAGTGAGGAAGTGGAAAGGAGAGATTTGAACCCAGGCTGCAGAGTCCATGCCTTGGGTGCCTACAGCGCCACATAGGACACAGGAAAGCATGGAGCAGACTCGGCGTAAGACCTAGCATGTATGTGCTAGGACTGCATGAGAGTAGCTGCTACTCAGATCCAGAAGAGAATACAAGGCTATTGCAAAAATTATTTTTGCCAAAAGAGGGTGGAATTCTGCATCTTGTGCGAAATCCCCCAACCTGCACATGGCACAGCTACTTCAGAAGGTTCCCAACAATGTGTGCTGTGTGGCAAACCTAACTGAGCTCAGGGGGAGCTGGTCTGTGGGTTATGTTACCCAGAAGGTGAGCAGTTTGAACTCACCAGCCACCACTCCAAGGGAGAAAGAGAAGGCTTTCTGCTCCGATGGACTTACAGTCTTTGAAGTGGCAGGGAGCATTTCCATGCAGCCTATGATTAGGATCTAGGAGGGTGAGGGTGGATGGAGTTGGTTGAGACCAGGCTTCAGGGCATTTCCCAGAAGGGCTTCCTGCAGTGACTCTGCCTTCAGGAATGTCTGGTGACCCTGAGGGCAGCAAAGTCCTAAGCACACTCAGGCAGTGGTTCTCAACCTTCCTAATACAGGTCCTTTTGTTGTGGTGACCCCCCCCCCCCCCGACCATTAAATGATTTTCTTGCTACTTCATCACTGTAATTTTGCTACAGTTATGAATTGGACGAGCCCTGTGAAAGGGTCATATGACTCCCAAAGGGGTCGCAACCCACAGGGTGAGAACCACTGCACTAAGGGTTCCCCTTCCGGGCAGCTCTACCAGTGTCTGATGTGCATAGTTCTGTGAGGTGAGAGAAATGAACTTAGTGTCTGCTTCTGGTGACAGTTGATGTGGGTGGGCTTTCTCCCTATGTCAAATCCCTCTCAAGCCATTTGTCACCACAACAGAGGGAGCCACACACATAAAGCAAGAAGAGGAGGCAGCATAGCAGGACGGTAAGCAGAACAAAGATTGAATAAGCACAATTCACTTCAATCATGAATCGGGTGCCCTTGAGATGTGAGGAAGACCCCAGTCTAGTGACATTAGATCAGGTTTAGGGATTGAGTGACGGGACCCTCTTGGCTCCCCTCAGCCCCTATCTTGCTTTCCCATTGACCCTGCCCCTTACATCGTGATTGGTCCTTATTCCAGCATGATGGTTGGTTTCATAATCACAACATGTGGGAATGTGTTAGTCGATAGGTTATACAGGCACAGTCTCTGGAATGGGTAAGTGAGGAGGTGTGACTGGTGACATGACTGGTGGAATGGATCATGTGAAGTGATTTGAGATCGTTGTTCAGACCTGATAGGTCATCCAGGCCTCTAGTTGATCCTGGCAGTACTCTAGTTTAAGGAAACAGAATGTTAGGCATTTAAGTCATATTTAAGCTTAAATTTTGAGCAATAGGCTGTGGCTCACAGTGAGAGTCTATGTGGAGACCCTAAATCCATTTTGAGGGGCCACACATTCAGCCACCATTGAGTTCTTTCCTACTGCTGACCGGCAGTGGAAAGCTTGCGTCCACTCCCCGGGCCAGACTCAGCGATATACGGTCGTGTGCACATCCCAATGAAGGTCCCGCTCATGCTCTCACAGGCCCTCCCGCAACTCCATGAATTGATCCGTCTTCAGGGACAGTTTTGTGACAAAGGTGTTTGTTTTCCATGTCTCATTTAAGCTTTCAGGAGCTCAGGTGGTGATGCTGGATAGTGTTGGACTATTAACAGCAAGATTGCTGGTTCGAAGCCACTAGTCATTCCACAGGAGAAAGATGAGGTTATTGCTTCCTGTAAAGGTAGCAACTTCAGGATCCCTACACAGAGTCACTATGAGTCAGAGTCAGCAGGACAGAATGAGTGTCATTTTATTTAAGTAACTGTGGCTGTGGGTCCTTCCGACACCATTGTGGCCTCATGCAGATGCTCTCCTTCATCCAGAACAGCGGTTTGTGTCTTTTTCTTGTGTAAAACATAGCAAAGGAGTTCCTAATAAAATAAAGTTGAATTGGGAGTCTTTTTTCCCTCAAACAAAGTAAATCCATAAATAGAAATGAGACTATGGTGCTAATAACCAGTTGGAGAGTTGAGAGAGCTGAACTCTCAATCCTGGTAGAAACCCATTGTGACTTTAAAAACTTGCTCAAGGTCATCCATAGCCTATGAGGTTGAGTTGAGCAGACACAAAACAGATGTGTTGGGGAGTAATTGTGTACATTAAGTAAACAATTTATCTTTCTAAAGATTCTGTCTAAAACTTACTTTAAATAGTAAGTTTTCCCCTGGGCTAGGGAAAGGTCAGGGAGCTTAACCCCCTAGTATCCACCCCCTCTCAGCATTCATCATGTTAGGCCAGAGGAGCCAAATCACACCCACTACCCAGGGAGCACTGCTTCCAAAAGCCCATTGCCTGTGCCGGGGCAGAGGGCAGGTACCCGGACCAGAAATGCTGACAGAGTGGAACCAGCGGGCTCAGCCCCCAGCTTCCTGAGAGAGCAGCTGTGATGGTTCACTTTTGGACAAATGTCAATGCATGACTTGGGCAGCACGAAAAGCAGATGTGCAGAGGTTGTTCGCTGTATTCCAGAAGTTCACACACTCCCCGCAGGCTCTTTGGTGGCTTCCACCTTCAATCCCAAAAGGCCACTGCCGTCCAGTGGATTCCAACCACAGTGACCCTATATGGAGTTTTCAAGACTGTAAATCTTCATGGGAGCCAGCAGTCTCATTGTCCCCCTTGGGACAGGGAGCTAGCAGCCCGTTTCACCTCCAGGACCCCTTCCTCTCTAATTCTGGATCCAGTCCCTCCAAATATCCTGCCCTGCCCTTGTCTAGGCTTCTTAAATGCGTTCCATGCTGCTTATGTTAGTCTGGGTGCCTTAGCGAAACAAATCCACAGAAACGCGTATGTATAAGAGAGAGTTTTATGTAAAGGGTGAGTGCACATCAGGAAAACATGCCCGCATTTGCTTATGCACCCGCTTTGTCTTCAGCGATCATGTCGAGATAGGCTGGTGGCTTCTTCCATGTGGGCTTTGTTGTTTCTTAGCTAGATGGCCCCTTGTTTATCTTCCAGTCTTTAAGACCCTGGACACTATATCTTTTGATAGCCGGGCCCAGGGTGCTTAACCACTACACCACAAGGGTTCATTAGCTTGTGACTTATCTCCTGCCATTCACACTAGATGCTCAAAATAGCAGGAAACCAGGTTTCTCCTTTGTGGCCACACCAGGTACTGACAGAACCAAGAACAGAGAAATGCTTAGTTATATATCTTGACTATCATTAGCATATTATATGCCTGGCAATATGTAAGCCTTCGCTCCCCTGACCTCTCACAGTCTCGGTAAAATGAAGCTAATAAAAGTAGTGCTCTCACAAGCTTGGTAGGAGATTAAACAACTCACATAAGGGTACACAGCCTATCAACGAGGAGGCGAGATGAGGCAGTGTGTGGCTGCTGAACCCACACCCTTCACAACACCTGCATTAAAATGACTGAGGGCTATGAGGAACCAGACAGAAGCAGGTTCACACCCCAGATTGAGTCAATTTAACTGCCTATTGTGCCTGACCCTTCTATCTCTGATCTTAGAAATGGGGTTAACAACAACAAAACACTGTAGAAGAAATGTCCAGCAGATGACAGGCACGCGATTAAACAACAAAAAATAAATCACTTAAGTTGAAATTCGAACTCCTGGAAACCCCTCAGACACGTGCAGAAAAGGATTGAGCCCCATGTGGTGTTTCCAGTGCCCCCGTCTTCCCCCCTAAAATGAGCATTTGATAAGGTAATGCCTGGATTGTTCCAAGCCCAAGACTGTGGAGAACTAAAGGAAAACCCAGCATTATGAATCTTTGAGCACAGCCCTGCTGGGAAACCGCCCTGCAGTCACTTGTTGATGACTGGAGGAGGGACAAGAGTAGGGAGAAGAACGAGGACTGAATGTGACACATAAGCAGGGATGGCCTACATTCCATAAAGGAAAAAACTCAAGGTCTGCTTTTCTGGTGCCGGAAAGTTAAAACCCATCTGGTGCAGTTGAAAAGGTGTGTGTGTGGAGTGGGGGGGGGGGGGTGTTAGGGAGGAGGGGCGATGAGTCCAAAGGATGAACTCCATCTGCAATTGTGTCCTCAACTGCTTTCCCCTGCTAGCCACACGATATTTGTGGCTGGCCTGCCCTGCTTTTGTTATCAAGCCCAGAGAGGGCAAGAGACTAGCTCGAAGCCACACTGCAAGTTGGCAGCAGAATCAGGCCGAGAACTCTGGATGCTTAGAAAGCTTCACACAGACCTGAGAAAGTACCAAGGGAAGACCTGTTCGCTAACTGGGCAGCACTCACTGCATGCCAGCGCTGTTCCAGTGCCCCAGCCAGGGCATTGCTCCCTGTGTCTGTGTGTCTTCAGTGATGCACACAGGTGACGGATTGGCTTTTAATAGCATGCTTGGAAGGTTGAGGCCACCCAGCGGCACCTAGAAAGAAGGGCCTGCAAATCTACTTCAGACCAAGCAGCCTTTCCAGACCCTGGGGAGCACAGTTCTTCTTGGACACACAAGGAGGCCAGGAGTTGAAGTTGATTCCATGATGTAGTTGATTCCATGGTTCCCGGTTGTAGCTATACCTAGAGTCCCATCCACATTCATGTTTATATCTCTTCACTCCATGGGGTGCTCATGGCTCCAACTCTTCTGAAGCAGACCACCAGGATTTTGTTTAAGAGGCCTCTGGATAGGTTGGAACCGCCAACCTTTTAGTTTGTAGCTGAGTGCTAAACAACTTGTGCCATGCAGGGTGCTAAGCTCAGAAACTCAGTCGGTGCTTCATGATCTCAGTTGGAATTATAGAGAGGGTCAGTGATGATCCATTGACTGCTGGGTAATTGTTGATGTAGTCTCCCTGTGCAGACATGTAAAGTACCTGAAAACTTAAAATCCAACTCATTGAGTGCATCATCCTGCCGTGCGCCAGCCCAGCAGCATGCTCTGCTGGGGACATTTGGCCATGCCTGGAGACATTCTGAAGAAGGGAGTCCCACTGCCATCTAGTGGGCTGAGACCAGGGATGCTCGCTTAGCATCCTGGTGCAGGGAACAACACAGCCCCACAAGAACGATGTTGGCCAAAATGTCAGCAGAGCTGCCACTGGGAAAATGGTCTAGTCCAAGCGCTGACCTTCGTAGAGGAAGAAAGCCAATCCAGAGCAGCTAAGTGACCTGCTGTGGGTTGCACAGCCTGATTCCAAGCCCAGTACTATACCCAAAGCTGTTACCACGCCCAAAATTAAACAGCAATAGCTGCCCAAAGGCCTCTTAGTTTGAGGACCAAGTAAGACAGTAAATGAGAAAGCCCTTTGACAAATGTGGCATGCTGCACAAACATGAGATGTTATTACCCAGGATCTTTTGATATATGTAAATAGATCTTGTACCAGGTCAGTTAATTTTCCAACTGCTCTATCTGAGCTTTCAGATGGCAGCACCTCTGTCCAACCCAGGAAAGGACTCCTGTGCAGGCTGAGCAGCCCTGGAAAGCCTCATGCCTGGCTTCTCCCACCCCTCAGCTAATCTCCAAGTGATTAATAAGGGCTCTCACTATGTTGTGCCTCCCAGCTGACAGATACTAGGCTATCAAAGCATTCGTATCACCTCCTTGATGCCTGAGGAGGAATATAGTTTCATGTGTGAGAGTGCCCCAACCCGCGGGACTCAGTTATTCGAGGGGTTCCAAGGAGGACCCAGCCTGAAAGAGAAACGGGCGAGAGAGAGGAGCGAGACCAAGCAGATTCTTGTCAAGGTCTGAGTTTATTGCTACACAAGCCTCTCTATAAAGGGTGAGGCAAACAAGGGAGTTCAAAGGGGAGATAAAAAAAAGGAAGGGCGGGGGTGTAGAGCACACAGGGCAGGCGGCCGCAAGTCTGCAGTTGGAATGTCCGGTGCTGGAGCAGACAAGGGTGGGCCATCTGGTGTGTGTCAGGGTAAGATAAGGTTGAGGTGACGTGGCTTTAGCCCTGCTGGGCAGGCAATATGGCCTTGGTTTTGTCAGGCTGATTATGCCCGGTTCCCAACATGAGAGAAGCCAGGAATATCTCCTCTCACAACTGTGCAGCAAACGAGATCAGATCTCCCAATCTGATTTTCAGCCCTCCTGTCTTTCCAAGTGAAGTGGATGGTCCATTTCACATTGTCTCAAGTCTTTGCACATTGCATGCCAACATTGCGACACAGGGCGCGGCTGTGGGTCTTAGTAGACAAAGCCCCCACCCAGAACCGTGCCCTCAGAGCTCCTTGGTCACCCTGCACAACGCAGGTCCAGGCCGGGCTCCACACTGCAAGGCGATCAACCCTGACCCTCCAGTGTGGCCGTCCTCACACGCTCCCACATCCACCTAGAAGGACTGGAGATGAGAGATTCCGGAAGCTCCCTGCCTCATCTGCCTCCCTCCCCAGAGCGACAGAGCAACTGTAACTGATTAGGCAGGATGCAGCCTCGTTCCCAGTCCCCACCCTCTCTGGGAAAGCAGGGATGTCTGGCACCTCATCCAAGGCCTTTCCCCTGTGATCTCATTACTAAGGAGCTGCTCCTCTACCGCCCACCTCCATCACCTCATCTACATATGGGGGAGATGAGTATGTCTTCTTTGCTGCTCCTTCCCTGAGTCCACCCCAGGAGCTCCCTGAACAGATCATCGATCACTTCTCATTACACCTGCAGCAGCCGTCAGATACTGCTGAACAGAGACAGGCGCCTCCCCTGCTGCTGCCAGGCTCCAGTGCACATGTGCACACACACGTGCACACACATTGTACAGGCACACTCACATGGACACACAAGCATGCACACCCATGTGCACAAACTTTGTTCAGAGGTGGGAATTCTGCCCATTTTAGCCTCTAATATTGCAATCAGAGAGTGATAGAACAATGAAAGATGAAGGTGGATGAAGGAAGATCTATTTATTCCCTTACTTGTTACATAACCATTCAGGGCTCTTTTTTTATCCGTACAAACACACCACCACACCATCAACAATCATCAAGTAGATGTCATGTATGCAGTGCTGCCCTATTCAAGGCGGTGCTGAGTATGTGAGGAGGATTCTCTCTAAAGCACAGCTCTGAGGAAGTCTGTCTCCTTCGCACTTTTACACACACAGGGTGAGGAGCCTGCAGGAGGCTCCGTGCGTTGGGTGAAGCCACACGATGAGTGAGGAGACCGAGTGTGTAGCCAGGGGAGTGAGAGCGCAGAGTTCACCACTTCACCACCATGCTGGTGTGCACAATCGATGAAAGGGTGGCTGCCAGCAGCAGGACAGAAAAAAAGTAAAGCATGTAACTTGTGGTTTTATCTCTGGCTTACTTCCAAAAGGAATTGTTTTTGTTGTTCTAAAAAGCTTTATACCGAGAAAAAAAAAAGAAAGAAAGAAAGCTTTATACCTCTATAAAAACAAAAGGCTACTGCTGTCAAGCACCTTCAGACTCAAGCCAGAGGAGAGCTCTCCCAGTGGGCTTCCAAGCTGAAAATCTTCACAGAAACACAGTACCTCCTGTGGAGTAGCTGGTTGGTTCAAGCCAGCAACCTGGCAGTTAACAAGTACGTCCCTTGTACCTGTAATACCTGTATAAAGTGTATTAAATATGAACTACTCCTGGTGTGTAATTTTAAATTGAATTATTGTGCCTGGAACTTTTTTTTTAATAGCTTAGAATGGTGAAATGAGACTCCTTTAGATGTTATGATAAGAATACACACTACACAGGGCTTGGACCCAACCCAGCTTAATTCAAAGGAAGGCAGATTTATTTTCTTCTGCTTCCCAGAAGGTTCCCCAGCAGAACGTGTGTTAAACAAAATTGTTTAGCTATGGAAAAGAGCAATCTCCTCTTGGGAAGATCCTGGTAGAAGGGGGCTTTGGTTACATATCCAGCTCAACCCAGCCCCAGAGGCCTCGTCATGTTTTATTTTGTTTTGCCCTTGACACTGATTGTCTTGGGAACTGTGGCCCCCGAGCAATGGCCAGGAAGTCAGGTCTTCTTGATGTAAATCCTCTAATATCCCCTACAATGATTTTCAGTGCCAATGGTAAGGCCCGCCCAGTGGCTGCCACATGCCCCTGAGCAAACACGTCAGAGCAGATGAGAGCATGAGACAGCATTTAAGAGAACGGTAGGCTGGCCTTGACTTAGCTGTTTGGCCTCTCCTCAGAAGTCATTTGTGACACTGACTGTCATGGGTTTCATTAAGAACAAGTCTATCTCTACCAAAGAAAACTGCAAGGTAAGAGGACTTTCAGCTCCAGCTACATATGTCTCCAAACTTACTTACATATTGTCCTGTTTTCAGAAGAAAAAAAATTTACTCAGTGCCTCCCGGGCAAATAAAAACTTTGGTACTACAACCTACAATCCCAGATAAAGTGTAGGTATCTGCTTTGGCAGCTCCCCTGGATCGAGCTGCTCCGGTAGCTCTCCACAAAAACCCTGTGAAGAGATGATCAGGCAGGATAGCCTAGTCTGTTCTGCAGAAAGAAGCTACCCCTGAAACCTCAGTGGCTTAAAATCTAGAAGTTTATTTCTTGTTCATGCAAATTCTGACGCTGGAAGGGCAATTCTACAGGGTGTTTGTCCTGCACACCGTCCGTCAGTGATTCGGGCTGCTTCACAAATATGGTGCCACCAGATCAAAAGGTGGATTCCAGGTCATCACAGAAGAGGAAGAGAGAAGTGGGGGTTGTGGATCAGTCTTTACATGCTTTGACACTTTAGTTGACATAGATCGCTGGATAGGGCTGCTTATATAAAGGTTATCAGTTCAAACCCACCTAGCTGTACCACAAAAGGAAGGGGTCATCTGCTTTCATAAAGGGTACAGCCTAGACAACCTCATGCAACAATTGTACTCTGTACCACAAGGGGTGAGCATGAGTCAGAACTGACTTGAAGGCAACAGGATTTGGGGTGTTTTTGTTTGTTTGGTTGGTTGGTTGATTGGTTTGGTTTGCTGAGTGGGAGGTGGTTCTACCTACAGCATATTAATCTGAAGTAGTCACTTTAGGTTTTTTTGTTTGTTTTTTGAGAGATGTGGAAAAGCTCATTGGCTTTAATGGGGAGTTAACTCTGCCGCAGACGGCCTCCTCAAAATTTCCCTCCCGCTTCATAAACTAGCAGAGATTTTCAATGAAGGAGCCTACAGGCACCCGCTGGACATCTCCTTGCAAGGTCAGTCCTTTGGAGCCACTGGGAGGGAGAAAAAAGAGACTTCTATTCCTGTAAAGAATTCCAGCCCCAGAAATCCTCAGGGGGCAATTCTGCCCTGTCCTCTCGGGTCGCTATGAGTCCGAATTGAATTTATGGCTATGAGTTGAGTTTTAATTCCATTCACTTACTGCTATTGACAGGTTGCTAGATTAGGGCTTGTCTTCCCAAATGCCAGCACTAAACGAAAATGAGCTGTCCGGGCCACAACAAAGGGGTTGGAAATAAATCAGGCACACTCATTAGATACCTATGGCAAAATTCAGAACTGAGCATGCTCTGACCCAAGTCATGTAGACCCAGGTGGAAGGTCCACCTGGTCATACAGAATAGGACTTCACAAAAGTGCACCAAAATCAACCAGTACGATCGACCAATGCCCTCCAGTGGTGTTGGGAGGTGATAGAAGTAGGCCTGGGCTCCTTGTCGCCCTCCCTTGTTCACGTGCTCTGCAAGTGGAGGGTGAGGCCCTTGGGGGTTCCTGCCGTGGCTCCTCAGCTGGTTCTGCACTCCTGCTCAGGTATTCCTCCCATGAAACCGCCATATTCAGCTGCAAACTTTCCCCACCCCTGCCATGCAGCCCGGCGTGCTTTCCGGAGATAGTGGGGACTTTTGGGGACTGCGATACCTGAAACTTTCTTTCATAACATTCACTTGGATTTACAAAAGTGCTTCTGCCATATGAATTCTTTCAGCGTTGCTAAGCAAGAACTGAGGTCAACCACCCCAGAAACCTAACACTATCAAGTCGATTCTGACTTATATCAATCTAGGGGGTCCTCAAACTATGGCCTGCGGACCACATGGCCCTCAGAGGACATTTATTCAGCATGCCGGGTGTTTTTGCCCCTTTTTTTTTTTTTACTTCAAATTAGGTATGTGCAGTGCGCATAGGCATTTGTGCATAGTTTTATTTTTAAACTATAGTCCGGCCCTCCAGCGGGTTTGAGGGACAATGAACTGGCCTCCTGTTTAAAAAGTTTGAGGACCCCTGAAAGGACAACGTAGAACTATGCCTGTGGGTTCCCGAAGTTCTAAATCTTTACAGGAGCTGAGAACCGCATCTTTCTCTGTGAGCCATAGCGGATTCCAACTGGCTGGCCTCATGGTCACACACATTACACCAGGCTCCTTGAGCCTTAACTTGATAATTTAATGAAACGATACTTCTCCAAGTCACACTGTATCAAGGTCTATAATCTTGCTATTCTAATATCAAATTTAAAATAAGGAATATAGTTAAGCTCCAAATCCATAAGCAATAAGATCATTGAATCTCTTTGGACACTATTACTTAAAAAAAGAAAAAAACTCTGTCCAATTATTTTCAGCACAGAAAAGCTTCCAGTGTTTACAGCTTAGTATTTAATTGCTTTTTCTCTTCTTCTTTTGCATTGGTGAATCATTTTGAGCTTATAATAATGTCAAAATAAATAGTTTCCAGAGCCTCCAGGCATTCACTGTGTAATGATCATTTAAAAGATTTCTTGGTTAGAGGGTCCTCAAAAGAATAAAAAGCGTGTCCGCATCCCTGGTCATTTCTATATTCAAAAGAAGAAACTGCTCATCAAATGCTACAAGCCAATTTCTTTCTTCAGCCAAACTGCCCATTTTAGCATCACTGAATTAAGCAAATGGTTCTACATTTCAAAGTCAACAATGATACTCTTTTCCCTTTAACACGAGCATCTTAAACAGCTCAAAAAATAGTCGAGCTCTTTATTATGGCTTTTCCTGAGAAAGCTGTTTCGTTGTTTATTTTATTTATTCATCTAGACTTTCATGTTAAGATTTGTGTATTTTAAGTTCTGCTAGTCAGGACATTTTAAATGGAGCCAGATTTTTTTTTTATACTGTGTCTTTTAAAATATAATGAGACTGAGCAGTACATCCGTTAATAAAATATAAAGTCTTCCTATTTCTGTTTGTTTGTAATTTCCCTAAGGATAACTCTTAATGTAGTAAAAACCAAAACCCGCCATAATGAATTACATTTGGTCTACTGGGGGTTGTGGCCAACCTTTTGATAGAAAAATCCAGAGACTCCCTTCTGCATCTCCTTTCCCAACCAAACCCCGTTGGCTGGAGGCTGGAAGGAAGAAAGAGGCTGGGCTGCTGGGGCAGGGTGGGGAAGGGGTAACCTTGCAGATTATTTCAAATTCTACTCTGAAGGCAGAAAGTTATCCAAATGAGATAGCTAGAGATTCACTTCCTTAGAAAAAGATTGAAATTAATGTGTCCCTTAGAAAAGCCAAAGGAAAAAAGTCGTTATTAATTTAGGCAATTGAAGAACTTTGAAAGCCATGTCTAGTACATAAAAACACCTGTCCCTAGAGCCCATCGGCCTAGGAAACTGAATTTTTATACCATGTAAAATAAAGGAAGGTCATTTCTTAGACTTGCTCAACAGAAGATTGTCATTTTAAACCGGTTACTGTAATGAGAAGCTGGGTTTTCGTAAAAAGGACTGAATGCTTGAGTCAGTGTGAAATGAAATTAAAGATGCATGTTCTGCGCATGGCGGCATTTCCGGAGGAGTCTGTGTTCCTGTGACTGCTCTCGATCTGTCTCGTGCCTTCTGGGAAACTCACAGCGTGGTGCCCACATCTAGTCTCTTGGACTTTCTTGCCAGCTTTGGAAAGGTGTTGAGTCTGTTGGATCTGCTGCACAGAGACAGCATGCAAGTGGACCCTTCCCACATTCCTCAGAGAGCAGCCCCCCAGTGTAAAGCTGTGGGTGAGGTTTGATGACCTTTGCCCCTTCATCATCCCGCATTCTTTGAGGGACCCAAGCGCTCCCCCGAGGCATTACCGGAGAAGCAGCTACCCCATAGTTTCCAGATGGTGGGTATCAGCCTGTGTGCTCATTGGGATCGCCAGAGAGCTGTCCAAAAGACATCTTTGTCCCATCTCCACTGAGTCCGATTTTATTGGCCTGCAATGCAGCCTAGGTGCTTGGATTTTTTTCTCTCTCATAAGTTTTTATTGTGAATTAGGTGAAGGTTTACCAAGATCATCAGTTTTTTATTCAACAATTCATACCCATTGTGTTTTATGCCACTTATTGCAATCTCCACAATATAATATGACTTGTTCCACTCCCTACTTATGTCTTCTGTTTCCCTTCCTCCTCTCTTCCTACCCTTCTGAACTTGGGCCTTGGATTAATACTGCCCTTTTGAGATCAAATGGTTTGCTGTTTTCAGGTTTGTGTGCCTCACTTGTGTAATTGCTCCCATTATAGACCAATCTATTATTTGGCTGAATATTGAACCACAGGTAGGAGTTCATTTTCAAACTTAGTGAATAAGGACCATCGTTTCAGAGGTTCTGTTAGTCCCTATCCAGCCAATAAGCCTGGTCTCTTTTATGACTGTGAATTTTGCTTCACTATCTAGGACCTTTGGATGTGATCCCTTTCAAAGAAGTTGGAATTGATAGTTGGAGATCATCTAGTTATTCTGTGCTCAGAGTCATGAAGTCTAATGTTCATGTGGTCCACTCACCACTCTTTCCTCCAGAGTGAGGGTGACAATACTTGCCACCTAGATGGCCACTTGTGAGCTTCTGAAATCCAGCTGCTACTCACCAGCATGGATGTCGAACATAGTCTTTACAGTCTAGGTAATGACAATTGTTCTTGGTGTCCTTCACAACTATAATCCCCAGCCCCCCAGCCCAATAAAGCACTCCCTCCAGTTGTTCGGTTATGCCTAAGGAGTTTTGATAACTTCATCTTCTGTGTGCTCCGGAATATTCAATTCCCTGGATGGTCAGAATGGTCAGTCAGGGCTCAGAATCTTGGTGTTAAGGCTTCTGGTGAGATCCTGGCACATCAGACACAGAGGTTGTGAGGCTAGAGGATGGGCAGAAGGGGATCATACTGAGTCTAACAAGGAAAGAAAAGGAAATGAAGGATATAAGCAATTAAAAGCAAGCGCATAAATAGATACAAATACACAGATGGCCCTTGCAACATTATTCCCAATCTCGCAAACGTGTCAACGGTCTAAATACCCATCAATAGGTGAATGGATAAGTCAAACATGTTGCCTACGGTATATACAATGGACTACTACTCAGCCATAAAGAGAAATGAACTCTTGACACAGGCTACAAGAGGAATGAACCTCATAAGCATTATGCTGAGTGAAATAAATCAGCTTCAAAAAGGACACATTTTGCTTAATTCCACTTACAAAAAATATCTAGGCTAGGAAAATGAATAGAGACAAACATCTCCCAATTGTTTCCAGGGATAGGTAGGAAGGTAAGTATGGTTGTTACATAATGCCATGTCAATTGGACAAATAAGTGAGGTGGAGTCTTTCTTATACCTATATGAGTGTCCTTGGATTTATTTCTCTAGTCAACCCAGCCTAACCCAGTAGGGCCTGGAGGGGAAGTGCCATCCCTGAGACGATACTGAGCTTCCATAAGGGTGATGACATAATTTTGGAATGGGTAAGGATGATATATGAACAACATGCAGAATGCCACTTAATTATAATCTTGTAGAGCGTGGAAGTGACGAATGTTTTGATGCATGTATATTTAGTATGATTTTTAAAGAGTGTACGCAAAAGAGCAATATGGCAAGTCTGTGTTGCCATTTGCTGTTGCTCAGCTAAAAGCGATTCGGGCCTGTGTAGTTCAAAGGGAACCACAGAGGCTCAGGAGGAAAGCTGGTACCATCTCCAACTGAGACTTGTCTGACCAAATGCAGAGTCTCCCTTCAAGTAACTGACAGGTCAGAGGCAGCTCATCTCTGCTGCAGAAGCAATGATTTGTCTCAATTCCCAGACCACTGTCACAGCCATGTCTTGTTGCTCTCGGTGCCCCCCTTCCCCACCACAATAAGTCACTAGAAAGCCATGCTTCATTTAAAAACAAACAAATAAAACCCTTCTGCCTCCATCCTGGCACTGTTTCAGCTTATTTAGCATCATAACATATGTCATCTGTTTCCCTAAACAATCTAACATGGACATGGCACGATGGGACTGATGAGTTAGGCAAATGAGAACCAGCCTGCCCTCTGAACACACACGATGGCATTTGACTTGCTGTCAGTAGATGCTGTCGCGTTTCTTCTCCTCTTTCATGGAAAATAAATACAGAAAAGAATGAGGACATGAAAAGGGCTGCAAGATGTTTAGCTCTGGTCTTTCTAGAAAGTGTAGAAAAAAAGTATGTGACCCCTGCCTGCCTTTAGATGCCCCACTCCTCTGGCAAACAAGGATTGCACACTGACCATGGACAAGACATCTGGATCTGGGGGGAGGATATAACAATTGCCCCCACCAGCAAAGAGTTTCCAGATTTACGGGACTACACAGGCCAGGGAGCAGCTCATAAAAAGAACAAGAAGAATCACAAAGGAGGGTGTGCTCCAGCACCACTTCGTCCAGCTGCAGGCACATGAAGGCAAAGTTTCTTTTGCTTTCAGTCAAGTTTATGATTTCCGCTGCATCCCTTACCAACCAACACCTTCACGAAGATCTAGGTTCTTGGGTTGTTTCGCTCCAGGGCGGACATCTCCTTGGTAAAGCTTTATGGACAGCTCATGGTCCAAGAATTCCACCTATATGTTTTGAAAGGGGCCACGTTAAAACCCCTGGCTCAGACTTTCAGGACTGGGCACAATACAGCAAACCCACCATGGGGACAGCAGGATTTGGTAACACTCTCATCTCCATCACAACCTGAACCTGGCAAAGCTATTTTCTTCCACTCACCATCTTTCAATCAATATTTACTCAGCTATTAGTTGCTCCCCAGGCTCAGCATCAGAAAAGTGTTCAAACGTTACCGAATTGTCCATCTAATGGTAGAGGTCTGTGCAAGGGATATGAGAGCAAGAGGCTCAGAGATGATCAGTGGGTAACGAGAGAGGGATTCACCTTTATCATTTGTAGAAAGCCCCTGAGGCTTAGTCACATTGGCAGACTTTCCCTGGAGCAAGCAAATAAAGCTGCTCCCGGCTCAGCTCCATTCCTGATCTGGTCTTGCCATGAGACTATCCAGGCTTTGTCCCAACCCCACGTTCTGGAAACCACGAGTGGAAGGAGGTGAATCTTGGGGATACCATGGAAAAGAATGGGCATTGCACAACACTTCATTGTACTCATATGCAAAGGCCAAGAGATAGAACCAGGTGAGACTGTGAACAGGACAAGGTGATACTGCATGGTTTAAAATCAGAAAAGGTGTGCATCAGGGTTGTATCCTTTCACTGTTCTTATTCCATCTGTATGCTGAGCAATTTATACAAGAAGCTGGTCTCTGTGAAAAAGAACATGGCATCAGGATTAGACGAAGACCCATGTAATGTCATTGGGAACATTTTCTCACTAAAAATTTTAGGTCATGGCATCAAAAAAGTGTCATTTTAACCTAAATGGGTTTTTAGACCAGTGAAATAACAGCGAGAGTGAGTCAGCATTGTGCACAGAATTGAGCGATACTGGTTCTTTGGGAAATTCATAATCCAACACTGACACTGCTGAGTTAAAGGATGACAGTGAGGAAGATTCTACACCTGAGCTCTGTGATGGGCCAACGTGGTGCTCTACTCTCTTCAGGAATGGATGAGCCAGCTCCACCAAGATTCCCCTTTACTGGAGCACCTGCTATGTATGTAGACGTTGAACACAAGAACGCTTTGGCGTTCCTACAATGATTTCTGACCGATGAGGTCATCGAAAAAATGATTATGATAGCCCGGAGGTTTACTTTCAGGTTTTAACCCCTCTTCAGTTAATTTCTGTGCATGGGGGAAGGTTTGGGGCTTGCTTCATTTTCCTACATACGGTATCTCAGTTTGTCCAACACCATTTGTTGAGCAAGCAGAATTTGTCCCTTTGGATATTTCTGTGTCCTTTTTCGAAGGCTAGTTTCCTGTTGACTGGTGAATATATGTGTAGCTTTTCTGTTCATATCCATTGATCTATATACCTCTCAGTGTACCAATACACTGCTCTCCCTTAGGGAAAAACAACAACAAAAGTTGTATGAGCCCCTATATAATGATTTTTTTTAATGGACGATGAACTATTTTCCAGGCCAGCACTATCCTATGTTTGAGCACATTGCTGCAGCCACTGTGTCAAACCATCATGCCTTATAGCCTGCGGTACTCATGTTCAGGTATAGTGTTCTGCCATTCACAAGGTTCACACTGGCCAGTTCTTTCAGAAGTGGAAGACCAGGTCCTCCTCCCTCGTCTCTGTCTGGAAACTGCTGAAGTCTACCTGCAGTGAGTGACCCAGCAGGCATTTGAACTACTGGCTGCAAAATTTCCACCATTACAGCCAAATGCAGGCCACCACAGTACAACAGACAGTAACAGCATCTTAACACCACACAAAGGCTCCTCCCTGGGGAGACCACGTGTTCAGGCAATTGCTGCTGTTACACATGTAAGTGGGGGCTACATGAAGTCGCACCATCTCCTGTGGCCCTTCCAGGAACAGGCCATTCTGCTGTTGTTTCTACTGGACTTAGGCTCAGCTGCCAACCTGCCCTCTGCACGCATTCTTCTCCTTACCCTTCCATGTCACCTTCTCTTTGCCCAAGTCAATACTGCTGGTCAGTCACCTACTGGTGGATGCTTGCTTCTGAAGTTTCTGAACCACATTTCCCCATGGTTATGAGACATTGCTGCTGCCACTGCGAGCATTTAACAGGTTACTTTACACCTTCAATGAGAAATCTAGGGGAATAGAAAGAAAGCTTCTTCTTTCTCCCAAGGAGTGGGTGGTGGTTTTGAACCGTTTCCCTTGAGGTGAGCAGCCCAATGTGTAACCCACTACACCAGTAGAGCCTTGGTGGCACTGTCCAGCAATTATTAGACTGCTAAATATGAGGTCAGGGTTTCAAACCTACCAACTTCTCCTTGGGAGAACGATAAAGCTGTTCCCATAAAAGACTGACAGCTCCAGAAGCCCTCTATAGGGTGGCTATGAGTTGGAATTTTGCGGTCATTTAGGGCTTTTTGGTGGCATGTGATTTTTTAGGGCTTTTAGGTTGTTTGTGGACGTTCAAGGTGTGTTTGGGGCATTCGGGTGGTTTGGGGTTTTTAGGGTGTTTTATAAGATTTTAGGGAGTGTTTAAGGGATTTAGGGGTGGTTTTTTAGAGTGTATAGGTATTTTTCAGCACAATATGGTGTTTTTAGTGATGTTACAGAGTTCCTTAGGGATTTTAGGGCATTTTTCATATTATATGTGTTTTTTTCCCCCAGCATTTTAGGTTTTCTTAGGGCTTTCATGGTGTTTTCAGGGCATATATGGGGTTTAGGAATGTTTAGGGTTTGGGAATCTTCTAAGGATGATTTTTGGAAGTTTCACATGTTTGGGTGGGCATTTGGTGTTTTTTTGTGGCTTTAGAGTGTTTATGGGATCCTGTCAATTTGCAGCTTTAATTCCGCAAAGAAAAGTCAGACAGCAAGCCAGAAAGGAGCAGGAAATGAAGGGGAAGCCCAGGCCACATGTTACAGCTGCCAAGTCCGGAGAACCTAGGTGTGGTCGTTGGCTACCTGGGACCGGGAGTGGGGCTGTGCTCCTGCCCAAGGGTGCTAGGGAATAAACCAATCTCAGCTGGACGTTTGGCTTTTCTACTAATTAGCCGACTCCATGAACTTTCCCAGGGGCAGCTGGCGAATTGCCAGGGGAACCCAGCTAGAACCCCCACACAAAAGCACAGGGATGGTTACAGGAACAGGAGGTTTCACACAGTGGATGTGCAGGGCTTGGGGTCGGGATTGGGGGCCAAGGTGAGGAAGGGGCAGCAATAAGGCCTGGTCCCAAATAATCAGACACTGAGCAATAAAAGTACAAGGACTGCCAAGAGAACATGGGGACAAAGGATGGCTGGACTTCATTTGATATCTTTGGACGTGCTGTCAGGAGAGACCAGTCCCTGAAGGGACATCAAGTCCATGAAGGACATGATGCTTGGCAAAAAGTGGAGGACGGGCAATAAAACAGCTCGAACCAGTGGCTACATCAGTGGGCATAGTAACAATGGTGAGGATGGTTCGAGACCTGGCAGTGTTTTATTTTACTGCTTGTGTTTTTCTAGAACTGTCTTTCCTGGATGCACGAGGAAGGATAACTGTGCTTGTGGGAAGCAAATGCACAGTGGGCAGCGCTTTGGCCAACATAGGTACACCACCGGCACACAGTGCCCCCTTACTTGGCATCCAAAGTGACAGGATTTGTCTTTCCCCAGAGCTCTCCAGCCCTGGGGGAAGCGGCCCTGCCTTCGGCGCACCGCCAGGGGGCAGCACTGCTGCTCTCTCACTGGCTACATCTGTGAGGACCCAGAGAGCAGCTCCTTTCTGCTGCTCTCCTCTCAGACTTCTGCCAGAAGCCTTGGCTCGTCCTGGATCCTCCCTTGATTCCCACTCTGCACCTTTGGGGACGCCCAGCCCATTAACTCTCTCCCATCCTTCCTTGCTGCCTCTTGTCCAGATGCCTGAGCTGGGCTTCAAGTAGTTGTAATGTTATGCTTAGGTGAGATGTGTTCAGCTTGTTTACTGTCTGTATACAAGAAAAGAGTTCAGCCCAAGACATCCACCCTTTTGTTCCTCTATGGAAAGCCTGTTATGTGTCATAGTCTTCTCTCTGTGCAGTGCTTTCCTCTGCTGCTGATGCTTTTACATGAAATAGGACTCGGTGTGTCACCGCTACAGGAAATTATCTCTGAAAAAATAATATGCCCAGAACTCAGAAACAGTGTCAGCTTGCATCTGGCATCATGGAAGCATCATGGGTGTGTTTCCATTCATTCGCTCCTGAGTGTCACATGTTAAACTCAGTGCATAGCATAAACAGCAGCAGGCACAAACTGAGACAAAGCACACCCTTTGCTGTGAAGCACATTCCGACTCCTGGCTGCCCCTGTGCCACAGAGTAGAACTGCCCCGCAGGGGCTCCCTAGCTGTCATCTTTACAGAGGCACATGGCCACACCTCCCTTTTGGGAAGCCACTGGGTAGGTTTGAACTTCAGGGTTGTAGTAGTTGATATTGTAGAGCCCTGGAGTCAGTTCGGATTCATAGGGGCCTGTGCACTAGAGAGAGAAACAAAGCCCAGTCCTGCGCCATCCTCGCACTTGTTACTGTATTTGAGCCGATTCTCGCAGCCACGGTGTCAATCCACCTAAGTAAGGGTCTTCCTCTTGTTTGCTAACCCTCTGCCAAAAATGATGCCCTTCTTGCAGGACTGGTTCCACCATAGTAATATGTCCAAAGTACCTGAGACAACGTCTCCGCATCCTCTTTCAGATCTCCTGCCTTTAGTTTGTCAGCTCACTTCGATGGAGTCGATGCTGAGCCATAGCGACTCTATGAGATCAGAGCAGAACTATCTCTGTGGGTTTCCCAAAGGCTAACTCTATGGGAGTAGAACGCCTCATCCTTTTCTTCTGAGGACTGACTGGTGGTTCCCCACTGCTGACATTACAGTTGACACCCAAGGCATAAGGTACTATGCCACCAGAAGTCCCTTGCCCCTGTGCAATAACCAACACCACCTACACACAAAACCCACCCCTTCTCTGTCAGTTTGATGTATGGTGATGGCTTGAGTTGCTATGAAATTGGAAGCTACTAGGGGGAACCCGACAAAAACTACAATTTTTTCAAAACTATGCATTTAAATTTTTTATCCCCTTCATAGTACTCTCCATTACACTTCACACATTTGTCTAATCTGTGATTACATTCTTGGAAACATTTTTCAAACGCAGCAGTTTGGGTGACACCCTTGTTTTTTCCCCCCCTCTTCTGTGTTGTCAAACCACTGTCCTTCATTCATGGAAACAGAAAGAAGTCACATGGAGTGAGTTCAGGTGATTAGGATATGAGGGACAAGAGAGGCATGCTTTTTTGGGGGATGTTTTCATACTGTTATTTCTTTTCTCTTTTTTTATAGTCAATTTTTGGGGCCTCATACAACTCTTATCACAATTGATACATACATCATATTTGTACATTCATTGCCCTCATCATTCTGAAAACATTTGCTCCCCACTTAATCCGCTGGCATCAGCTGATAATTATTCCCCATCCCTCATGAACCCTGAATAATTTCTAAATTATTATTTTGTCTTATCTTACACTATACAATATCTCCCTTCAGCCACTTTTCTGTTGTCTGTCCCCCAGGGAGATGGTTATATGTAGATCCTTGTAATCGGTTTCCCCTTTCCATTCCTCCCTCCCTCTACCCTCCTCGTATCGCCACTCTCACCACTGGTCCTGAAGGGATCATCCGCCCTGGATTCCCTGTGTTTCCAGTTCCTATCTGTACCAGTGTACATCCTCAGGTCTAGCTAGATTTGTAAGGTAGAATGGGGATCATTTTAGTTGTGGGGGAAGAAGCATTTAGGAGCTAGAGGAAAGTTGTATGTTTCATTGTTGCTACAGTGCACCCTGACTGGCTCCTCTCCTCCCTGCTACCCTTCTGTAAGGGGATGTCCAATTATCTACAAATGAGCTTTGGGTTTTCACTCCACACTCCCCCGTATTCACAAAGATATGATTTTTTTGTTCCGATGATGTCTGATACCTGATTCTTCCGACACCTCGTGATCACACATGCTGGTGTGCTTCTTTCATGTGGGCTTTGTTGCTTCTCAGCTACATGACCACTTGTTTAACTTCAAGCTTTTAAGACCCCAGAATGTATAACTTTTGATAGCCGACCACCATCAACTTCAGTCACCACATTTGCTTATGCACCCATTTGCCTCCAGCAATTGTGTTGGGGAGGTGAGCATCCCGGAATGCCACTTTAATACAACAAAGTATTTTTGCATTGAGGGAGTACTTGAATGGAGGCCCAATGTACATCTGTTACCTTAATACTAAACCTATAAATATATGCATATAGATCTATTTCCCCATCGTTATACATAAATATATTTACATATGCACATGCCTTTATTTAGACCTCTATAAATGCCCTTTGCTTCCTACCTCTTTCCTTGATTTCCTTTTACTTTCTGATTGTCCCACTCTCATGTTCAGCCTTCATTTGTGTTTCAGTAATTCCTCTAGGTTACATTACTCTTGGTTACACTCTACCAAGCCTCCTACACCCTCCTCACCATCTATTTGGATCACTTGGTGTTCCCTTGTCCCTGGGTTTGTTAACAGCACTTCCTTTTTCCCTACACCCCCCTTTCCCATCTCCCTCCCCCAGCTGTCAGTCCCATTGTTTTCTCCTCCAGATTGTTCATCCAGCCTATCTCATTTAGACAGACCTGTGGAAATCATAGCATGCACAAAAACGAGACAGAGCAAACCCAAGCAACAAAATGAAACAAAAGAACAACACCACCACCAACAAGCCAATGACAAAAAGCAAAACAAAACACAAGAAAGAAAAGCTTTTAGTTAGTTCAAGGACTGTTTGTTGGCCTTTAGGAGTGTTTTCTCATAGAGTATGATGGGTCAGCTAGCCCTGGCCCCAAAGTCTATTTTTGGTATTCCCTGGGGACTTCGTTGCTCTGTTCCCCTTCCTGTTCTGTTGTACACCCTTAGTATTTTGCCTCGGTGTGCTGGGATCAGATCGGGCGATAGAGGCATGCTGTTTTTTTTGTGTGAGCAGGTGCACTGTCATGGTGGCAAAACCAGTCCCCTGTCTACCACTAATCAGTCCTTTTTATTTTAAATAAATCATTTTATTGGGGGATCTTACAGCTCTTGTAACAATTCATACACCAATTTGTATGAAGCACATTTGTACATACATTGCTATCATCATTTCCAAACATGTTCTTTCTCCTTGAGCTCCTTTTTTCCCCTCCTCCCACCCACGTGAACCACTGATACTTTATACATACTTTTTATTTTTATATTTTACGCCTCTGCTGTATCCCTTCACCCAAACTTCTGCTGTTTGTTCCCTTGGGTGGTGGAGTGGGGCTGTATGTCCATCATTGAGATTGGTTTCCCCTTTCTTCTGCTTCTCCCCCCTACCTTCCCTCGTGGTGTTGCTACTCTCAGTATTGGTCCTGAGGGGTTTATCTGTCCTGGATTCTGTGTGTCGGAACTTCTAGTCAATAGCAGTGTGCAAGCTCTGGTCTAGCCAGACAACTCAGACCTTCTTACACAATATCTTCAGAACCTCTATATAGGAAGCTTGATTAACAGTCTGACCTAGTGCAATGACTAAACTCCAAATGCACTATCACCCTCACATCAACAAAACCAAACAAATGAGCATCTTCTTGAAGTTTGAGTTCACTTGACGAGTATTTGAGTGAGGTGATGATGGCGTCTTACACTGACTTGATTTATGTTTGCATTCTGGCTTGTGAGAAGAGCACAAGGTCTTGTCACCAGCAATGACCTTGGGAAAAAAGTGTGGGTGCACTAGCTCAGAGCAAGTTGCCAGATGCCTGCCCAAACAGGAGAATGTATATTTTGAAATGTGTACCCAGTGGAGCTTTGTACCGCTTGGTTTTTTGGCGGGGGTGGGGTGGGGGTGGGTGGAAGGCCGGCTACTCCTTTGTAGGTTAGATAATCTGAGATGTGCTATTTGAAATTTCCTGGGGCCAGTTTTAGACAAAACTAGAAAAGTTAATTTTGCTGTATGGAAAAATCTGACAGTCTGGAAGTATCTAATTTTCCTCACATGCCATCATTCCCCTAGTAGCATTATTCTTAGTTAAAGCTCTCCTCTGTTCCTCCTTAGGGTTTCCCCCACTACCTGATGTTCCTTTTCTCCTACTCATCATCAAGGGACTTGTGTCCAAAGTGAGGACAGCAAATAAGAGACCCTCCTGACTCTCTGTTAAGAAGGGTGCTCTGGTGCATGCGTGTGTTTATGTGTGCACATACAATCGCATTTGAATTTTGTTGGAAGAGGCTTCATAGAGACAGAGAGTGACATGGTTAGAGCTGCTGCACATGTAGAGCACTGTACTCTATGGTGTTCTAATTCAAATGCATGTAAGGTCCAAGAGAGGTAATAGAAGCAAGTGACCAGGGTCAGGGAAGGCAGTAGGAGGAACTGAGGGAGCCTGAATGCCTCACACCCTGCCAGTTTCACTGATTCTTGGATGGGAGAGTACCAACCTAGTGCTGTGAAATCTTCGCAGTTTTCAGAGGCTTGGGGGATTTAAATTTTGTATGTAAAAAATAGACATCTAAATGCTTGTAATTTATTGATTTCGATAAACACACTGAATGCCAGTACGCAAGTCAAACAAACCAAACTGACAGCCATCGATTCTTTGCCAACTCATAGTGACCCTATTAGACAGGGTAGAACTGCCCCTCAGTTCAGCTCCCAGCCCTGGAGGCCCACCAGTTCCTCGTTATTATCATGAGGAATACTATTTTCACAAGAGCATTACATACCCACTAAACCATAAAGCCATATAGGCTTTGACCATCAATTCTGATATGCTTTTTCCTCAAACTGATGGGTCATTTGATGGAATCCTTGTATTACTTCCCTAACATAAAAATTAATCAAGCAAAGGAGATTCAGTGCTCAGTACTACAGCCCCCTATTTAGAGATTAACTCTTAAAAACCACCACCACCACCACCACCACCACCACCACCACCACCACCACCGCCACCTTATCTATGTTGATAAAAACTTGAGTAGGCTGTATAAATATCTCAAGTATTTAGGATAAAATGGATTCTTATTCTACTGTCACATATTTAGTTTGAGTTATGTGTTTCCATCTGAACACAAATTAAATAGACCTCATTGACATCTTTTCAAAATGCCATAAAAATTAAATGATTACCTTAAAAGATACTCAGTATAATTAGGCATCAGAAAAATGTACATCAACACTAGAGCGAGATAGTGTTTCAACCCATCAAGATGACACTAGCCAAGAATATTAAAAATACCATTGAGTGCTGGAAGAATGAACAGATTTGTGTCAGAAGAACAGTCTGAAAGGTCCTTAGAAGCAAGCACGGGGAGACTTCACATGCTTTGGATATGTTATCAGGAGATGCCAGTCCCTGGAAAAGGCTGAAATGTTAGGTTCAAGTATAACAACAGTTTTGAAGATGGTGTAGGACTGCGCAGTGGTTCATTCTGCCTTGAGTTGGAACTGACTCAATAGCACCTAATGCTAAAAGCTAGATGCTTTTGATCCTAAATGAAAAGTGGATGGTCCAGCCTCCATACCAGCTACGTGGACAACTGCCCCTCCCCCCAGAAGAATTTACTTTAGAAGACGGCACTGAACCTGTAGCTAGGGGAGATGGACATGTCTGATCAGAGCACACAGGGGCAAATGAAGGGGGAGGAAGAGAGTGGAGCACACACTGGTCCACCAGGCTTGGAGGATGATTTTGGCACTCTGAACAGCCAATGTACAGAGTGGACCATATGGCTGATCCCACTATGAGACATGCCATCCCTTGCTGGCCCAGAGCACTATGGGGACAATACCGGAGACTCTGTGTTGGGACTGACCCGACTGGCCCTCCAACACGGAGGCAAATCACTAAAAGCATGCAGCAGAGCAACCATGAGAGCAGAGCGGGTAGCCCCTGAGGGAGTACAAAGGACAGACTCTGGGGCCAGAGCAAGATACGCCATCAGACCTGACTGAAGGACACACCTATAGAAAAAAAAAATCAGACCTTGATCTATTTACAGGTTTTTCTTTCTTAAAAAATTTTTTTGTCTTTTAATTAATTTACTCTTTTATTGATCATTGGTTTTCTGTTGTTGTTTTTTTGTCATCACAGTGTTCTCACCCATCGCCTATCTTGCTATGGTTTGATTTTTGGTGCATATTATTATCTCAACAGATCTATCTAGATAAGATAGGCTGGAAGAATAGTCTGGAGGAGAAAACAACAGGACCAATGGTTCCCGGGGACATGGGAGAGAGAGAGGAGGGGGTAAGGAGGTGATGCTGACCAATCCAGCGACAGGGGAGCAACAAGTAATCCAAAATCCGTCGCAAGGAGGGTGTGAGAAGCCGGGTAGGTATTCAGCAAGGGCAATGTAACCAAGAGAAATTACTCAAACCCAAGTGAAAGCTGAGCATGATAGTCGGACAAGAGGAAAGTAAAAGTAAATAGAGGAAAGAACTAGGTGACAAAGGGTATTTCTAGAGGTCTACATACTGGCATGTACATATGTAAATATATTTATACAGGAGGGTTCGTAAATAGATCAACGTGCATATATTTATAGACTTAGTATTAAGGCAGTAGATGGACATTGCCAAATACTTACTCAATGCAAGAAGACGTTATATTAAATTGGCATTCCATGATGAACACCTTTCCAACATGATGGTTGAAGAAAAATGTGTGCACTAGCAAATGTGGTGAAGAAAGCTGATGGTGCCTGGCTATCAAAAGTTATAGCATCTGGGATCTTACAGGCTTGAAAATAAAGAAGCGGCCATCTAGCTCAGAAGCAACAAAGCCCACATGGAGGAAGCACACCAGCCTGTGTGACCATGAACTGTTGAAGGGATCAGATATCAAGCATCAAAGAACACAAAAATCATGTCATTGTAAATGAGGGTGAGTGCAGAGTGGAGACTCAAAGCCCATTGGTAGGTAACTGGACACCCCCTTCCTGAAGGGATGTGGGGAGGAGATAAGCCAGTCAGGGTGCAGGGTAGCAACAATGAAACATGTTTCCTCTAGTTCCTAAATGCTTCCTCCCCCCACTATCATGATCCAAATTCTACTTTACAAATCTGGCTAGACAAGGGGATGTACAGAGAGATCACCTTGGAGATTGGGTGGATGTTCCCACAGTAGCGTGGAGCCTCACAAGTGGTGGTCAGGCGTTTCCCCCAGTCACTTGTAGGACCTCAGGATTTAGGCTGGGGATGCCCCCACTTTTTATAGGGGAGAACAACCTGTGGCCTGGTGTGTGGGAGAGGACCAGCGTGAATTCCCCAGCTGCTTGCCACACCAATAAGTGGGGGGTGGGAGCTCCCTCAGTTGGGCCTTCAGGTTTGCCCTAGGCAGAGGGGAGTGGCCTGGAGACAGCTATTGTCTTGTGATGGGAAAGAGAGTGAAAGGAGAGGAAAAAGAGAGAAAGAGGAAGACACAGACTGGGGCAATAATGCCAACCAGACTGACAACCACTCACCCACACACAACTAAAATGCACAGAGTAAACAAAGGTGACAACAGTAAAAAAAAAAAAAAAGAAAAGAAAACAACTAAAAAGGAGAACCAAATCTGTGGAGGCTGTGGTAGGAAGTAGAGAAGAGCTAGATGGAGCGGAGAAAAGCAGAAAACCTGTAAGAAGAGTCCAATAAAAGGAAAAAGAGAGAAGAGAAAAGGAAGGAGGAGGAGAGAGTATTTTTTAAATGGTTAAAGAAATAACTGACCCTGTGTTATGCTGTGTGTAGCTCTGACTCGTCCTGTGTGCAGTACTGTCTTAGGGGTCAGGCTGCCCACTAGGAGGACAGGGTTGCCCTAGGCAGAGTGTAGGGCTCTGGAAACCAGCAGTGGTATGTGCAAGCAATGAGAGGGAGCAGAGAGAATCGTACAAGCTAAGAGAGAGGTGAAGAAAGCAAAGACAGAAAGAGGAAAGAAAGAAAAAGAGAATAAAGAGAATGAAGGAAATAAATCCAACTGAGTTCACTAAGGTTGGCTGTGATGGTAAAGAGCAAGGAGAGAGAGAAGGAGGAAATAAAGTATAAAGTAGTAGCTGATCCCTGATTGCTTGGATGAGGGGCCAGAGGGGTTTAGACACTGCTCCAACATGGCAGGTCAGTGTGCCCTTTTAATGCCGGGACCCAGTGGTGCTGGGCAGAATTGCCCTAGTTGACGAGATCACCTTAGAGGCATGACGGAGGTTTCTTCAACGGTGCAGCGCACTGTAGGTGTTTGTCCCAGGTGCCTTGTGTGGTGTACAGCACTCCCACACAGGGCAGGCTGGAGTGCCTCCTGCTATTTGGGTTGATTTGCCCTAAGCGGAGGGAAGTGACCTGGAAGCCTTTAGTGGCATATGAGAGGAGAGAGTGGGAGAGAAGAGGAAAAAGAGGGGAAAAGGGGAAAAAAGAGGGATAAAGAAGAAAGCAAGTAAATAAAAGCCCCACACCAACCTGAGCACGTTGAAACTGAGTGCGGTGGAAAAGTTAGAAGGGCTAGTGAATAAAGTGAGAATAAGTAGAGCAGTGGGTAAGGAGGTAATGATACTTGATCACCTGTCCTTGAGGCCAGAGGAATTCCAACTCTTCCTCAAGGTCACGGGGTCATGGACTTGTAAGGTCTCTCTCTCTGGCCTAAATTCCAACCCCAGTCCTTGGCTCCCCGCGAGAAAAATTTCATGCGGAAGCCAGGCTCGTGATCCAAGTGAATTTAATGAGAGTTAAAAGAAGCTTCAGGTTTTACAAGGCACCCATAGGATTCCTTTGACCATGGGGCCTGGCAGAGACTGCCTCAGGTCATGCAAGGATCTCTCTCCTCCCAGGAAGACGACCAGACCACCCCTCTCCCTTCTGGTTCCTGCCTTTTCAAGGGTTCCCGGGGAGGCTGGTGAAGGACCCCAGGTCAATCCCATTGGCTGAACTGCAATCATCTGGCCCAGGTGGGCTGCTCCAGGTGCAACATCCATCGGAGCCCACGGGCAGGAAAATCCAGCTTTCCTATGCTGGCTCTCCTGGGCATGCGTTAATGGACTTTCCCATCCCTGATGTAGGGTTCCACAGATGCTGTGTGAGATTACTTCAAAAGCAAGATCGCGCCCGTGGCCAGGGGTCACTTGGGTGCTGGAGTACCTGCCTTGTGCTGCATGTAGCACTGCAGCAGGGGCTGGGAGGGGGCACTGGGGGGCTCCCTCAGCCCCGTCTAGGGCTCCAAGACCGGCAGGGCCTCCCCAGCTATGTGTAGAATCACTGAGAGGGAAGCTTGTTGTCCTATCTAGACTGCTGATGCTTCCTAGATCAGAGGATTTTCTTTTTTATCCCTCTGGCCAGCTAGAATGAAATTGTCTCCCACAGTCTCTGGGCTACAGCTCAGTGCTGTTTAAGGCTGACACTGCTACAGCGGGTCTTTGTTATGGTAAAAGCTGCCAGGCCCTGTGGCTGAGTTCTGGCATTCCTTAGCTAGGTTGCTTCTTATGCTGATTTATGTTAAGGGACTCCCCTATGTGGTGCTTGGAGCTGAGCAACCAGACTTGGGTTTGAGTTTTAAACCAATCATTTATGTTTCACCCTTAAAAAAAATTCTACTTGTGATGTGCTCAGATTTGGTGGCTGTCAAGCTGACCCCCAGAGGGGGAGATGCAGCTTATCAGGGGGGTTGTTTACTAGTCGGCCAATTGGAACTAAATTTGCTCCCTGGACTCCCGACTTTCTGCCTTTTTCTCCCACACCATGATCTTCCTAAGGTAATAATATATTTTTTCTTCTACTCTAAATTATGGCTACCCACCACCAACCCCTGACCGTGAGCTCAAGGCATCCAACCGCATGGAGAGCTCAGTGTGGGGTTCCCCTCGTGTCTGAGATTCTGCCCCCTCTCAGGGCGTCCACCTGCAGGGATCCCTGCTCCAGGCAAGGGCATATCTGGCACCTGCCACTTCGTCAAAATTATAGTGCTTTAAAGCATTCTTGGTTTGCTTTGTGAGTGGAAATCCCACAAAAGAAGGGGTTCAGGAGAAACCCTGTTACCCTAGTTCTAATTTCAGAACTCCACCTCCCCGTTTCCTTCACCTAATTTCCTATTTTTCTGGTCTGGCAGCAGGAGCTCCAGATAGATGGGTCCTATCTGGTCGCCATTTTCTCTGAATCCCTCCATCTATTTTTTTTACACTCTTAAAAAGTACAAAACATTTACTCTACAAGCGCAAACAGATTTTCAAAAGCAGGGAAAAACCTGAACGTTCAGTACATGGTTCAATCGTCTTTTCATCTCTGTGCCCTAACTATGCTGAGCTCCATGGAACTGCATGGAGGGGAGCTATTCTGGCGTCATCGAGCCAAGTGAGTGTTTTGAATTACCTCAAGTGAATATTTGACTGGAAAGCATAGGGTGTAAAAAAACCCTGAAATCAGTTGGTGCACATCCATCACAAAGAACAGGGCCTTGTACTTAAACCTTTTTTCTGAAAATAAGCAGCCATCTAAGTGAGATATCAACTAAGGCCGCCCAGAACAAGCAGCACAGCCAGTGTGATGCCAGGGTGATAAATAATAGAATCTCAATCTGCAGGTATGAACAAGAATCAGAGCTTAAGTTCGGAACACCCAGTTTGCAAAAGGACTCAAATGCACATGCTGGGTGAATTCCCTCTGACCACAGTCCATGGACATGAACAGATACAGTTAAGTTCAAATGTAACACCTGATCATTTGATCTCTTCAGACTAATTTTAATTTGGTTCCAGTTTTTAGTATTTTTCACTTTCTGTTCGATTGAGGTTTTTCTCTCTTTTATCATTGTTAGTTTTTCTTTTCTACTTGTTTCTTGATTTTGTTTTGTATTTTTTTTTAATACATATGAAATCCAGGAGAGGTAAATCCAGAGAGACACTAACAGAATTAACAATCACCTAGGGACAGGCAGGGAAGATTTGGGGGAGTGAGGGGGGGGCTAACAAAAATGAATATAAAAGAAGGAAATGATGTAAACCTGATTGTGGTGAGGATTACACAAATCTTAATATGACTGAAGTATTGAATGATATATGTGAATTATATGAGAATTAAAATAAAACAAAAGCTGAGGTCAGAGATAGGGCAGCAATTTAGCCCTGAATCTCTTGGTGAAGATTGAATGTCATTTTGTGCCAAGAGCCCATTTTTCCACTCATGAAGTTTGGGGAACCGGCCATGCTCCTTCATCACTTTTCTTACCTCAATAAATGGGTACAGTTCACTCTTCTCCCTTTTCTTCTCTGTCACATACTTTGCAGCAGTCAGGGGAACAGAACTTACAGTCCTGAAAGGGATCCATGAGTGTTAGTCCAGGTAGACTAGAGAAACAAATCCACACTCAGATGTGTATAGGAAAGACCTTTATATACAAGAACAGTTGTATATTGAGAAAGCATTCCAGCCCAACCAAGATCAAGTCCATAAGTCCAATATTAGCCCATGTCTGATATCAATCTATAATGTTCTCTTCAGACTCATGAAACACCTTCAATGACCCCAAATGCAGGAAGATCACAGGTCAGTAGTTGCAAAGTCTTCTGCATCCAGTGGTGGTAGAAGCATCTCAGCTTTGGCAGGGTCTCCATGTGGCTCCTCCAGTTCCCAGGGCATGGGTTCTATCAGTGTGGTGCCATGTGTCTTGTTAGTAGGACATCTCTCAGGGAATGAGCAGAAAGATAGTCTCCTGCCTCCAAGGAGGAAATACCAGATTTCCCAGAACCCTGACGGGAAGGCCAGGCCCACAAAGAGGCCTCATTGGCCATAACCCAATAGAGAGACTAGAGTCTACCCCTTCACTCTTAATCCTCTCAAGTCCCAAATTGACACCAGATTGTATAACTACAACAGACCACCCCTTGTCCATTTGACATTTTCACAAAATTCTTTAGCCGTATATAATTTCAAAACAATAATAGAATCATATCAGTATCTAACAGTATAATATGAAAATGCATACATTTCACTCCGTGCCACCCTCCTTTAAACATAATATTCTGTAAGTGATGAAACAAAAATATCCTATGCTTAACAATTGCAGGTAAGGTACACCCACATATTAATCCTATAATTCTATGAATATATTCCAGTATCTATGAAATCTTGCAAGCTAGCCACTTCACGCCTTTATCTGGCCCATTTTGGCTATCCAGTTTCTCTACTGCCTACTTCCATCAACCCAGTGCTCTGAGGAGACAATCATATTCTTCAATATAAAGAGTCTTCATGCCAGTTGGAACCTTGTGAAGTCCACATCCACAAGAAAGTCAAAGCAGGACAGTTCGTCTATACAGTCTGCAGCAGTATATACCAGTGCACAGGCTCAACATTCTTCTCTTCATCTGGTCGGGTTCGGGTCAAGTCAATGTGGGCTCCCTCTCTTGGCCTCACCTCAGTGTCCATTGGTCGCATTGCCTTTAGGCCTTGGCCCCATCACCAATTCTCCACAACTCTAGTCCCCTCAGAGTAGGTCATGGACTTCAAACGAGTCAACCTGCTCTCATCTTCTTCTCTACTGCCTGTAAACCAGGTCCACGAGTGTCAGTGGTCAGAATGAACCCGCTGCTCTATTGCTGCTATTCTGCCACTTTCACTCAACAAGCAGATCCAGGTGGTCACCTAGCAATCATTTCAGGCTTCTACAGGCTCCCTTGAATGTTCAGTACTAGAAAGGAGTTTCTTCAGGCTTTGAGATTTTTTTCCAGTTTCTGACAAAAACCACTATTCAAAATTCAAATATTACAAAAGTTCCCTTTTAATGCACATGAAGCTCTTCCTCACAGTGGGAGCAGTGCACAGAAACGGACCTTGATGCTGGGCTGCTCTGTGCGTGCTTTGGTCAGTTGGGAGCTGCTGATTCACAGATTCACTTCACGTGGATGAAGATGCTTGTTTGCTTCCCCGTGAGTTTATCGCGCTTCAACAGAGAAGAACCCTGTTCTTGGGTTTTGCCTCTGCCTTGCTCCTAGCACCGCTGGAATAGAAAGATTACAAATGATTTTTTTGTTGTTGTTTTAAAAAACAGAAAAGAAATGCCGTGTACCTGTTAGGTAAGTAGAGGCAGAACTGAGGGTGGTCGCTGTGCATGCCAAACCTCCTCCCCATCACAGACAGTTGAAAGCTGCTTCAGGCTGGAAAGATGCACACATTTAGGTCCTTGTGACAGGAAGCAGGTCAACCTGGGCGGGCCCCCATCTAGACCAGGTGGGCTTAATTCAGTCAATGGGGTCAAACAGTACCGTCAGCCATGCCTACCAACAGGGTATGGGTGGGGGCCTCCCACCAGCTGTCATGCAACCCAGCGCGCGTGGGCTGTCCAGTCCGCCCCCACCCCCCACGAGCATATTTGCCTCTTCTATCCTTTATAAAGTCACTTGGATCACAAACTAGGTTTCTGCGTCAATTGGTTCTTGTGTGAAGCCAAGGACAGAGGTACATTTCTCCCAGAGAGAGCCCTCACATAACCAAATCAGATTATAGCCTTCAGTGTTAGGGTTCCAACGAATTTTGGGGGAATATCTCAAGTGGTAGTGGTAAGGACACAACTCAATCCATATTATCTCTTTATTTTGCTCAGCCAGATGCTTGCCCTTTGAGCCTGAATTGTTGCAAGGCTTATTACCCCATCAAGTGTTCCCAGAGCAAGCCCTAAATGGGCAGTAGTCACACACAAGGAAGATTTGCAGGGGACACTGTTAAGAATGATTAATGCTTAAGTGTTCCTTGTCTCCCCAAATGTACCATCTGGCAGAAAATTTCTTAGATCTCTCTCCTGGGAGAGATATACCTCAGCTCTTGAATAACTCTCCTGGTCATAGAAGTCAAATTCCAAGCTTTTCATCCAACATTCATAAAGCTAAATAAATGTTACATAAACCTAAGTTCTCTATCTTGGATAAGACAAAGTAAAACCATGACTTGAGAAGGTTTTCATTGAGGACAGAGACAACTTCAGATATTCTAAGCCTATGAAATTGGTCATGATTCAGGCAACTTGCCAAGGAAGCAGGTAATACCTAGGTGGGAGGTGGAATGAATAAGAACTTGCACTAAGATTCCATTCCATCAGGTGCAGCTGGTGACTTTGGAGGCCCAGAGCAGGCAGTGGGAGAGAGAAGACCAGAGCAGGGGAGGGATGTGATGAGCTGGAGGGTAGAGGGAGGGATTATGTGTTGTTCTGCTGTCACCTCCCACCCCACTGTGACCCTTTAGTGATGTGGGCCCAGGTTTGTGATGCAAGTGGTTTTGAAGGCAGAGGGGACTCAGAGTGCTCAGTTGCCTGAGTGCAACCGCTGTATCCAGAAGATGGAGGAGATTCTCTTTCTGCTGGAACAGAAAAGTGCTTCCTGGCTGACCTACCAATACCCCACCTGGTTCACTGTTTTGACCTTGGGCATCCTGTATGGAGTGGGTTGCTTCTTCCTGGTCCTCCCCTTCCTTCCAAATACTCCACCTGTGCGACCACCCAGGAAAAGGATAAAGGTAAGAAATTCTCAACCCAGCCATAGGAGAGATTGATTTTTCCTTGTTTTATAAATTTTTCCTTTCGTAATTAATTTCCTGATAGGGGAAATCTCAAGAAAGAAGAGACCATCAGCCCTGGCTTTGGAATGTTGATGAGGGCTGGTGCGTCCTTACTCACTGTTAGGACTTTGTTCACTGCATTGGTATCATTTTATCCTTGCCGGCTTATGTTGATTTTCATTATTTCTGTTGGCTTTCCCTGTTTGTGAAGCACAGGAGGCGTGGATGCATCATGATCATGGACACAAGGGTTGACAGAGTTGCAGGTGGAGAGATCTCATGGCAGAGGGAGGGATTGTGAGATCAGCAGTGTGGAGAACTTCCCCATCGGGAAGCTAGGGAGTGAAGGGGGATTGATTTCAAGACGAAAAAATGAAGGAGGCCAGAGGGGACAGAGAGCTTTAGACCTGACTGTGATTACCCAACTCCTTTTGAAGGCAATTTAACCATGGAGGGGGGGGGTGTTGTTCTAAAATGGATATGGTAATCATTGATTGTACCATTGCCCTTGATCTGATTGAATGACTGAACTATTGACTCGTATGATATGTAAATCATTTGCCAGTAAGATGAGCATTCAAAAATATTTCTCTTTGAAGATCTCAGACCTCCCATCTCTAGTTGTTATAGAGGGCAATAGGTAAAAATCCCCAATATAGTGACGCAGTGGCTAAGGACTAGATGACTAGACATTTCAAAGGGCAGCTCTCATCACTGGGTCCTCAGTCTCTTTCCTTGAGCTCCAGTCTCTGGGCCAAGGCTCCTTTTCTGTCTGGGCTAATTGAGAAAGCATGGCTGACCCCGGGGAGGAAGTGGTCAAGGGCTGGCCCAGAGCTTCAGCCTCCATAATCAAAATCTTGCCCACCAGAACACTGAGTGCTGAGAGTGTGTGCTCTCCGTGAGCAGAGGAAGGCTGACGGAAGAAATGCACTCTAGGTCTCACACAGAAGCTGGTTTCTGGGCTTTAGTCATTCCATGGAGATTGTCATTCTTCTAATCACCAGTAAATGCCTGCAGTTTGTCACAAAGAACAGATGCAGGATTGGATTCCAGCCTGACTTCCTCTCTTGTGCCCCAGCCTCAGGTGGAGACAAGGAGAAGCAGCAGGTCAAGGGACAAAGGTGACGCTCTGAAAGGTAAGGTTCTGCCCATTCAACCAAGCTCTGTAAGCTCTCCTGTCCCCTCCTCTGCAGGATGCCAGTGGCAACAGCCCGTCTCTCTCAGGTAATAATCCTGAACAAAAGGATACTGTGGATGGAAACAGAACCCAGATATTTCCCAGATGTACAGGAGGGGCCTAGGATGGGATGAAGGCTGGCCAAGGTAGGACCCAGTAGGGGGCAGTGGGGGTGTCAGGAGCAGATTCTGGTGGATTTGGAGGTGGAACATTGAGGGGTAACTGCAATAAGCTGTGTAACTTTGCCAAGGTTCAGATTGCTCACTGAGACCCCACAGACAATATTGGAAACCGATGCTCCTTGAAATGCCAAAGCACCTCCTGCCCGTGGGAGTAAGCTATCATTTGACCTTGAGCTCTGGAGAGTCCAACGTCCTAAGTGCACAGCCCGTGTGACATTCCTTTCGGTCCTCTGGGAGGGCTGCACCATAACGGTTCTCTTGATTTCCAGTTTTCCGAAGCTTCCTGCAAGAACTATATGGCGCTCAGAACCTGCGTTTGCGTCTTAGGCAGAAGTAAGTAACCTTCCTGCTTCACCGCGGGGTGCATCTTCCAACCAGGGTGCCTGTGTGGCCTCGGGCTGCAGAGCAGCTGGGATGCGCTGGTTTGGGGGACACTTTCAGGGATGGGCAGAGAATGACAGGAGTCCCGGGCAGTGGGGTGGGGCAGGAAGAGCAGGCCATCAAGGCTTGGGGAGGGGCTGAGCTTGCACCGACCCTTGCTAGCCTGCTAGGTCTCTTGCCCCTTCAGTCCTGGCTGTAATCTGGTCCTTCTGTCTCCTGCAGCCACTTGGGAAACCCACTTGACACTGGCAGCTTTGGTCAACAGAAAGCTCAAGCCCTCTCTGGTAGCTGGCGAAATAGAGGTACGGCTGAAGTCCACGTCGGTACGCGCGCCCCACACGGTTCTGCGGCTCATCCATTCCGGACACCTAGGTCTCAGAACTCCACCCTTCCACGGGCCCAGATGTGCATCTCAACTTCTCATGTCTTACCCGCCTTGAGTCAATCACCAGACTGCGCACATTCCCATGAACCTGACAGTCTTTCACCCACACCACTGGCTCTTCCCTCACCCAGTGCCAAACCCCCGGATTCAAAGGCCTACCTGCAGCCTCCAAGCACTCTCTGGGACTCACCAGCCCCGCACCCCACAGGGACTCGTTCTCAGAATGACTTGTTGGCAAGGCCCAGGCAGAGCCCATCTCCACACAACCGCTGCTCCACACCTGCCATGGCAGCCATCACAAGTCAGGATCCCACAGGCCTCCCTACTGCCTCCCCACCCCAGTGTTGGGCAGCTGCCAAGAACTTACAGCTTCCCTCCTTGGAATACTTTGGGTCTCTGAAAGAGCACTCTACCTGGCACCCCCAAGAAGACACCTTTCGGGAAGGACCCACAAAGAGGCAGGGGGAAGTAGGGAGGCCCACCTTGCTCAACCCCAATGTCCACAAGCTGCTGGAAATAGAAATCACAAAGGCAGAGAAATGGAATATTTGGGAAGAAAAAGGAAAGGGTGTATCAGAATACCATCTGCAGGCCTTAAATATGTTGAAGGCACTCGATGGGGAGCAGATCACTGCACCTCCCCAGCCCTTCTGGAATGCCAGCATCAAAGCAGAGCAGATACCCAGCGCTCAGAAGCATTTTCCACAAAAATTCAGTGAGTTTTTCTGGGGTCTACCTTTTCTGCACAGCGAGTCTCTGGCAGCTGCTCTCAGGGTCTCTGGATCCACCCTAGAGTTTCCCACTGTCTTATTTAATGAAATTCCTAATGCCTTACCAGCTCAAATGCAAGCTAAAGAGTACCCACTCTAGTTGCAACGTCACTCCTTGCCCTACACTGAAGGCCGATTCCAACTTTTACTTCCAACTGCATGCCAAGCCCAGGCCCCACCGCCGGCTACAGTCCTGACTCCGCCCGGTCCACAGCCCCGTGGCCCACTCGCAGTACCTTTTCCTCCTCCTCACAAGAGTCCCTGTGATGAATCCTGTCTTACCGTCCACACTAAGTCCCAATCACGCATTCCAAATTCACTTCAACAGCTGGAAAGCCATTTTTTAAAGAAACAACAGGAAAGTGAGAGTTCTTTACCCTTTATGATACCACCACCCCAGGAAGCTTTTTGTCTTCGCAAACCCACTCATCCCCAGGACAATCAGAAGGTCCAGACCCCAAAGACAGAACCCAAGCTTCCTGACTGCTTGAAGCAATCGGAGCTCCACCGCCAAGAGAACTTCCCTCAATTGCAGGGGCCCCTCGGCAATGGGACTCTTGAGTCTCTGACACTAAAGCAGCCTCAGGAAAAATGGCCAGGGACTTGTCTGGATATGAAGCAGCCCGAATGCTCCTGCTCAACACCTGGAGACAAGCAGGGGAAGAATGTAATGAAGACGGTGTCCCCAGGAAGATGCACACACCCTGGACCGTCGCTTGCGTGCTGCAGAGCCGGTGTCCAGCTGAGGAACAACTCGGTCAATGGACAAGGGAATTACTTGAGGAAAATATCCAAATGTAATCTATCTCTCTGTAGATCAGGAAACTACTGCCCAAAAGGAACTCCGGGAGCCGACTCAAAGGAGTTAAGTGATTTGAGGATACACAAGGGGATTAACGCAGGAACTTACACCCTAAGGGGTCCAAATAAAATCCTACTGGAAAACACCCTGAATGTCCACATGTGCAGGAAGGTGGAGCAGATTAGAAAGGATCAGATCCCTGGCATTGTTTGCCGTTCATGTCTTGCGACCACGCACGCTTTGTCTATTTCCCTGACCCACCCACATGTTGTCAATGTGGCCTCCTGGGGAGAGCTGGAAGATCTGAACACAACGCAGAGCCTTTCCTTTTTCAGCCCGGGCACTCAACAGGTGCTGGACTCGCATATCGTAAGGCTCCAAATGAGGCAGAGGTGGTACATGCCCCTCAAAGTCCTTGAGCCCACAAACCTCTGTAGGACAAGAAAAGACAACGCAATGTCCTTTCCAAAGTCCACCTGCTTAGCCACCCCTAAGTATTGAACTAACCTAGTAACTGAGGCTGCCAAGGTCCTGGGAGAACCCTGTCAGGCAGACTGGGGAGAGAGAGTGACCACAAAGAAATCAAGCCCTACCCTGGAGAGTCCTTTTGCTGATTGCTCCCCTACAGAGGAGCCTGTTCAGGGAACCCCAGCCTACCCCCCACTTGATAATGACAGTGGATGCTCATTGGCCCTCAGGCAGCCGTTTCCAGCCTTCATGCCCAGTATCCTTGGCAGAACCTTCCAGAATGAAAGTGTCCAGAGAGAGAGAGCCTAGAGCAAACCTCAAATCCAGTACTGACCAGCAAGGGGTCAAGGAAAGAGGGTGCTAGTTGTGCCCCAGGAGGCCCCAGATTGGAAGTGAACTCTGAATGTCCATCTTCAAGAGCCAAAGAGACAGGGTTGGTGGTGGTCAAGAAGTCCTCTTCAATAGAGCTAGACGATAGAGACACTTTCAAAACCAGTGTGCTGGCAAAATCTCAAACCAATGATGTGGACCCGGGGGTACTTCGAGGCTCTAGGATGTAGTAAAAGTTTCCTGCTACCTGGAAAGTGTGCTCCAGTTCCTGAAAAGCCAAGCCTTACAGCACGAGTGTGCAGTGAGATTAAGCTCCAGGTGGAGGTAGAGGCAGAGGATGGTTCTCCATGCTGTCCTGTTGACGGGCTCCTTCAGGACTGCACCACTGATGTGCTCACTGCCACCAATGTTTTGCCTTCTCAGGTGGTCCATTGCCGCCCCCAGCATTTGTTCACTGGGGATAAGCCAATATGTCAAGGGCCAAGTGGCTTCGTGGTGGCTAGAGCAAGTTACATGGGGCAGCAGAAGCTCAAAAGCCCCAACCTTCAGGACCCCTCGACAAGGAGAAGGAAGGATGCTGTTCCCACTGACAAGAGGGAGACTCATAAATGGCCCAATCCAGAAGAGCATGGAAAAGGATTAGCGGGAAGAGGCATCTCCCAAGTCTGTGGGTTAAGCCAGCCTGTGCAAGACAAGGCATTGGCTGAGTGCCTTGAGATCAAGTCCTCACAGCTCCCACCAGAGAAGGGACAGCTTCCTGCTGAGGGCCACAGCAAAAAATGGAGGAAGCACTTTGTCCAGTGGATTTGCTCCAGCAAAAAATCTACAGGACACGGTGATCCTTTGCAAAACGGAAAGCCCGTATTACCCTGTGGTCACAGCCTTGGGCCCCTTCAAAGACAACCAGTGTCTCCTAACAAGGTCACGGAGGCTCAGGTGCTCACGACAGATGTTGGCCAAGTCCTAGAGGGGACACCAGGCTGTCATCAGGAGTATCTTGCGTCAACGTTATGTCCACGAAAAGAAGCGCAGGCCTCAGTTAATGGATGTTCCTCCAGCTGCAGGGCTCCTTTCTTTGTAGAACACAGGAGAGTGGCAAGTGTGAGACCCTGCCTCCACCAGGCGATACCTGACTGCCAGAGCCTTCCCACCAAGAGCACCTGTATCAGGGATGTATTCACAAATTTCTGTCCGTTCAGGGGATTCAATATCAGAAGCCACACTCAGGCATTGCCCCCCAGGGTGTTTGTGTGCCCAGTCAGCTTGCAGCAGCAGAGGCGGAGGAGGTGGGCTTACTCCAGTTACCCTTACCACTGCCCACGTCACTGTCTTCGAGAATATGTCTTATCTGGCAAATTAGAAGACGCTTCTTCTGCTCTGATTAGTAGGAAAGTATCCATGCCAGCCACTTTAGCCTGTTCTGCACAGGCTAATGGCTTCTCTCAGCCATGATATTCATTGTTCCATAATAGAGATTTTCCCCCTCCTACATTAAAGTGTGACTTCTGTGCTGCATGGCGGGATCTAAAGGGGGTGTCATGTGTGTTAGTCTGTGTAGACTAGAGAAACAAAATTCATACACTCATATTTTATGAGTTTTATATAAAGGTTAAGTGAACATTGAAAAGCCTCCCAACCCAGTTCAATCTAAGACCACCAGTCCAATAGTATCCCATGTGTCTGACACCAATCTACAAAGTCCTCCTCACAATCCAAAAACACACGGGGAGACAATGACTGCAGGAGGAAATTGTAGTCCGTGCGCTGGCAGGTTCTCCATGAGGCTGCTGCAGAAACCAGGGCTGCAACAGGGTAGGTCCATGTGGCTTCTCCTCAGGGATCTCCCAGGAAATGAGTCTTTCCAGCTGCTTTAGGGACCTAACAAATGCATATCCACCCTGGTGGCACTATCAGAGAGCAAGAGACCAGAAAGGCTAGGCTCACAGAGCCATTGATCTCCCTGCCCTTCAATTAACCCCACATGAGTTCATTGACGAGGTTGGCATAATATACCTTTAACTATGTTAGATACTGCGTCTCCTTCTCTGAGTGCTAGCTCTGACTTCTCAAAGGGCAGGGCTCTGGAGGAGGTTTTCAGCAGTGTTTCCCACCCACTTCCATCCCAAGTTCTTCATTTTGCACCTCTTATGATTTATGGTAACACCCCTACTGTGAAAACCTCAGAAGGTCCCAACACAGTGAAGAATGTTCCCTGGTGCCATTACTTTGTCTTCAACGTTATGTGGCTGCAGTTGATAGGTTTTGAGAGGCGCAATCCAGCCAAGAAATTCCATCGAGGGTCCAGAAGAGGTTTAGACCAAAGTAGCGTCTCATGGTACCAAGCAGGCATGAGACATGTGGCGGCCTGTCTAAGTCCCACATGTGCATTTGATGAAGGCTGCCAAGTTTGGCATGGAGGTTCCGCCTCAATACACCTGTCACAAAATGTGAAATGACATATTTTGCTACCTTTGCCTCTCTCCCAGCCTAGGGTAACCTCCAGGATGGAAGTCCCAGGTCTGACACATGTGGGTGGGAACTGCTAGGGAGGCTGCCAGCGGGGGACTCTGCTCACCCACTGCACCAAGGGAAAATCCGGTTCACAGCTCACATGCCTTCCTCTGTATATAAACCCGGAGAAGGAGCAACAGCTTAGGCTGAGTGGTACAGGATGAGCGTCTGTGTAATAACCACTAATGGTTAGGCACCATGGACACAGGGTAGGGAAGGATACAGTGAAGAAGAATATGAAGCGTTGGACGTAGCAAAGGGGGCCAAAGAGCATGAGGATCCCCAGAAATGACGCAAGACACAAGCGGAGCTAACACAGGCTTACAAAGGGGAATCGGCCAGGTGCTTCACCCCAGCTTTAGCTAGCTGCCCCCACAGCAGAACTTTATCTCCTACAGAGAGCACTGGGTTGGATAGCAAAGGCACAGCTTTCAAGCAGGGAAGGTTACTTTCTCAATACTATCTTTAGTGGGGCGACAAACTGTTATTTTACTTGATTTCCATCTCCTGACTGGGGGAAGGATGAGTTGATAGCCAGGGTGGGGTAGAGTGGGGATGAGTCAATAACAGAGTGCCAGGACTCAGGAAACATGACCCCAGGCTTTTGGGCTTCACACATGCATACACACACGCGTCCGCGCTCTAGGAATGTTCTCACGAAACATGACCCCAGGCTGGTGGTCTTCACATGCACACACACGCGTGCGCACACACACACATACATGCTCTAGGAATGTTCTCAGCAAACATGACCCCAGGCTGGTGGTCTTCACACACACACACACACACACACACACACACGCACACACACACACACGCTCTAGGAATGTTCTCAGGAAACATGATCCCAGGCTGGTGGTTTTCACACACACACTCACGCGCACACTCTAGGAATGTTCTCAGGAAACATGACCCCAGGCTGGTGATCTTCACACACACGCACACACACACACACACACGCGTGCACGTGCTCTAGGAATGTTCTCCGGAGAGAGTGGCTTCTAAGGACTGAGTGCTGCAAAGAAAGTCACAACTGGGAGCAGCCTTCCCTTCCCCTAGAGACTCCTGGGAAATCAGGATGTGCACGGAGATTAGACATCACCTGTCTTGATAAGGGAAACCAGTTCAATAGTGGTCAGTGTTTCCTCTGTGCTTCTAACACAGGGTTTTATTTCCTGGGCACCAGATTATAGAAGAAGGCAGGAGGGCCCCCCAAAATATGATTAGTTGATCCGCTTGAGTAAATTCTCATGTGCTTAAAAGAACACCCCTGGTGGGCCAGGGTTTACTGTTTACTGAACTAAACAGTAAAGGATGGCGAGGAAGACATCCACTGAGCCTTGACCTCCATGCCTCAGTCAGGACACCAAGTGTGTGTGTGGGGTGGGTGGGGACTGACACCAGTGGTGGAGGAGGGAAGTGGACATAGGCCCCAGAGACTGCTGGTACAGCAGCATGATGTTGTTTCTGGAGTCCTGATTGTGCCAAGGCAGCCTCTGGAGTGACTGTGGCAGTAAAAAATCAGATTCTGGATCTGCAGAGCCTGGATCTGGGGCCTCTTGGGTAGCAGGTAGCTTGGGTGTGTTCCTAGAGAGAGTGAAGAGCTGGACACCGGACTCCCCGCTGCTGAACCCTACCGTTCGTGCTAGGTAAGTGCACGGAGATGGAGAGAAGACCCTGAAAGAACAGCAAGGGGTGCATGGACCAAGCCCCTTCCCTTTCCCCTGCCACCAGGTCCTCTTATATGGTGCTGTGAGGTCAAACAAAGGGAAGCCCACTCAGACCTGCAGAGACCTCAGCGAAACAACTGCCCCCCACCCCCCACAATTCAGCAGACATCTCACAAGGACACTCACACATACCCGAGAGAGAAACCTCACACACATACTTCCTTGGAGACTTCCAGAGAGACTCAGAGGCCTCGCACAGAGACTTCATATGAAGTTCTCAGCATCCTTTATGGAGACTTCTCAGAGACCCCACAGGGACCTCACACAAAGCCCTCCCACATAGCTCACTGCCAGCACGGGAGAATTAGCAGCCGCTGTCCACCCCTGAGCTCCTGGAAACTTTCACACATTGTCTGCAGTGCCCCCCATGCTTGTGCATCTTTGTCCTCATAGCCTTGCTTGGGAACAACAGAATCACAAACTGCACGTAGTTGTGTGCAAATTTTTTCCACTGAAACGTTTTCACTAGCCTGAACTCTGAAGTGTAGTTTACAATTGAAATACAAGTAAAACTGCCAACACCAAATGAGAGTGTGATTCTAGATGGTGTGCAGTCAAATGTCGTACGCCACACTTTTACTTTTGCTTCGGACAAATTCTCTAATTGGTGGGGAAGTGACTGACTACTTTGGAAGCAACAGAACAGTCCATCAAATGGGCTTCAGGACTCAAATATATAAATAGACATCTGATCTGAACTCAAACTCATTCCCCAAGGGGCTCATGAAACTAATTTTTTTGGAAGAGTGAAGGAACCCACATGAAAATAACAAAATGTACATCACATTGTGTCTGTCTGGCTTAATTTCTCAATGAAACAGCTGTCATATCTGAAGATATTCAGGGCAACATTCCTTTTATAGCTCTGTCGACATAATTAATATGATTTTTCTGTGAAATGTAATATTTCTAAGTTATGCAAAGTCCTAATGTTTATCTACCACAACAAACTGATAATATTTCGAAGGATGAAGAAATAGATCAAGAAATAATAATTACCAGGGCGTGGTGCCCCAACAGACTGGACTGGAAAACGCTCCTAAGGGCCAGCAAACGATCCCTGAACTAACTACAAGCTTTTCTCTTGTGAACTGTTTTATTCTGTTCTTTGTCAGTGGTTTGTTTTTGTTGTTTTGTTGTCTGGTTGTATACTGTTGCTTTGTTTTCCTCTGTCTAGTTTTCGTGCATGTTAGTGACTCCACAGGTCTGTCTGAATAGGACAGGCTGGATGAACTATCTGGAGGAAAAACAACGGGACCGACAGTTTTGGGGGGACTTGGGGTGGGGGGGTAAAGGGGGGGTAAGGAAGTGGTGTTAACAAACCCAGGGACAAGGGAAAAACATGGGACCCCAAATGGTAGAGAAGGGGGAGTGGCAGGCCTTGTGGGAAATGATCAAGGGTAAGGTTGCTTAGAGAAGAGGTATACTCTAGCCCAGGTGGCGATGAAGCATGGTAGTAGGGCAGGAGGAAAGTCAAGGGAGATGGAGGAAAGAGCTAGGAGTCAAAGGGCATTCATAGAGGTCTAGACAAAGACATGTACATGCAAATATATATAGGAGGATGGGGAAATAGATCTATGTGTCTATATTTATAGGTCAAGTATTAAGGTGGCGGAAGGACCTTGGGCCTCTACTCAAACACTCCCTCAATGCATGAATACCTTCTTTTATTAAATTGGAACTCTATGATGCTCACTCTCCCGACACAACGGCTGGAGCCAAAGTGAGTGAACAAGTAAATGTGGTGAAGAAAGCTGATGGTGCCCGGCTATCAAAAGAGATAGTGACTGGGGTCTTAAAGGCTTGAAGATAAACAAGCAGCCATCTAGCTCAGAAGCAACAAAGTCCACATGGAAGAACACACCAGCCTGAGTGAGCGAGTGGTCCCAAAGGGATCAGTTACCAGGCATCAAAGAACAAAAAATCATATCATTGACTGCACACCTCCATGATAGGATCGCTGAAGACAAATGGGTGAATAAGCAAATGTGGTGAAGAAAGCTGATGGTGCCCGGCTATCAAAAGAGATAGTGTCTGGGGTCTTAAAGGCTTGAAGGTGAACAAGCGGCCATCTAGCTCAGAAGCAAATAAGCCCACATGGAAGAAGCACACCGGCCAGTGCGATCACGAGGTGCCCAAGGGACCAGGTATAAGGCATCATGCAAAAAAAAAGATATAAGTGTGTGTATGTATGTGTATATATGTGTATATGTATATATGTATGTATATATATGTATATATATATCATATTAAATGAAGGGGGAAGTGCAGAGTGGAGACCCAAGGCCCAAGTGTCGACCAACGGAGATCCCCTCATAGAGGGGTTTAGGAGAGGAGATGGGTTAATTAGGGTGTGAGGTAGTATCGATGAAGAACACAGCTTTCCCCCGGATCCTGGATGCTTCCTCCCCCCAACTACCATGATCCGAATTCTACCTTGCAGGGCTGGATAGGACAGAGGCTGTACACTGGTGCATATGAGGGTTGGAGGTACAGGGAATCCAGGGTGGGTGATACCTTCAGGACCAAGGTGTGAGGGACGATGCTGGGAGAGTGGAGGGCGAGTGGGTTGGAAAGGGGGAACTGATTACAAGGATCCACATGTGACCTCTTCCCTGGGAGAGGGACAGCAGAGAAGGGGGAAGGGAGACTCCGGATAGGGCAAGATATGACAAAACAACGATGTATAAATTACCAAGGGCATATGAGGGAGGGGGGAAGGGGGAGGGAGGAGGGGAAAAAAAAGAGGACCTGATGCAAGGGGCTTAAGTGGAGAGCAAATGCCTTGAGAATGATTGGGGCAGGGAATGTATGGATGTGCTTTATACAGTTGATGTATGTATATGTGTGGATTGTGGTAAGAGTTGTATGAGTCCCTAATAAAATGTAAAAGAAGAAAAGAGAAAAAAATGATTAGGGCAAAGACTGTACAGATGTGCTTTATACAATTGATGTATGTATATATATATGAACTGTGAAAAGAATTGTATGAGCCCCAATAAATTGTTAAAATTAAAAAAAAAAAAAGAAATAATAATTAATGAAATACACATTTTCAGGTAGTACCATTTACAATAGCCAAGCGTAAATGAAAATATCTATATCTATACTTGAATAAAAAAACAACAGATTTATGTGAGGAAAACTACAGAAATTACAAGAAATCAAGTGTGACCTCAGCAAATGGGATAATATCCCATGCTCCTTGACCAGACGACTCAATGTAGTACAGTTATCAGTTCTACTCAAGGCACTAGACAAGTTTAATTCACTCCTGATAAAATTACCCTCATCTTTCTTCAAAGAATTGCAAAACCACTGATTACTAACTTCATATGGTAAGGGCATAGGTCAGGGGTTGAACCTACAAACTTCTCCTTGGTAGAAAGATAAAACTGTTCTCATAAAAGACTTGTAGGCTGGCTTTGAGTTGGAATTTTGGGGTCATTTAGGATTTTTTTGTGGCATGTGATTTTTAGGGCTTTAAGGTCATTTGGGGTCATTTAATTTTTTTGCGCATTAGGGTGGTTTGGGCTTTAAGGGTGTTTTATAAGGTTTAAGGGAGTTTTTAAGGGATTTAGGGGTGATTTTTTGGAGTGTATAGGTATTTTTTAGCAGGTAGGGGTGTTTTTAGTGATCTTACAGGGTTTCTTAGAGATTTTAGGGTATTTTAAAATATTTTATGTGTTTTTCCCCAGCATTTTATGTTTTGTTGGGGCTTTCATGTTGTCTTCAGGGCATTTATGTGGTTTTGGAAGTTCATGGTTTGGGAATCTTCTAGGGATATGATTTGGAAGTTCCACATGTTTTGGGAGGCATTTAGTGTGTTATTTGTGGCTTCAGAGTGTTATTTGAATTTTAGGGAATATTATGGCTTTTCAGACATTTTAAGGCTTTTAGGGTGATTTTAGTGTTTAAGGGTGTTTATTAGGCTTATATGTGTTTTTATGGCTTTTAGTGTTTTGTTAAAATTTTAGGGTGCTTCTTAAGGCATTAGAGTGTTTGGGGGGATTAGGTTTTGGTTTTCAGGGCTTTAGGGTTTTGTTGGATTATTTTTTGCTTTCATGGTGAATTCATGTCTATTAGGCTGTTGGACTTTTACAGGGTTTTATAGTGCTTCGGGTTGCTTTGTAGGGATGTTCTTGGGGTTTTAAAAGACTTTTAGCGTGTTTTTAGGGCTTCACGTGTTCTTTATTTTGCGTTTTAAGGCATTTGCATAATATTAGGGCATTTATTATGTTTTCGGGACGTAAGGAGTTTTTTTTAAGACTTATGGCGCATTAGGGTGTTTTAGAAAGCCTTTTACCATGTATTTAATGGTCTTAAGATGTTTTAGAGGGTCTTTAGGGGTGGTCTTAGCATTTTAGAAATATTTTAGACGTTTTAGGGTTTTTAAGGCATTTATAGTGTTTTTACGACTTTTAAGGTGTTTTTAGAACACGCCTGACAGGTACACACTATTTCAATCAGGCTCTGGTTAGTGCCTCTCAATCAATTGGTGACATGGGAGTCTGGATAATGGATTACCTTTACTCTGCAGATGAGAAAACTCACTCAAAAAGACACAGGTGTTGACCCACAGGCACACAACTGGTTAACAACAAAGACATATTCACAACCAGTGTTGGGAGCCAGAGCCCTAAGCCCCACATACCTGTCCCCAGCCGAACAGTCAATCTATCCTGAACCATCAAATGATCTGAGCAGATCCTCCCACCCAACTCACCTTCCCATGCCAAATATTTTATTTCAGAAGGTGGCAGTGAATCTGCAGCTCTGAGAGAGGGACATATCTGATCGGAGCACATGGAGCAGATGAAGGGGGAGGAGGGGAATGTGGAGCACATCCTGGCACACCAGGACTTGAGGATGATGTTCCCACTCAGAGAATCCAGTCCACATAGAAGACCACATGGCCAGCCCCACGATGAGACAAGACACCCCTCAAAGACCCATAGCCTTAGAGGGGACAACACTGAAGACACAGTGTGGGAAATGCGCCCCAACTAATCCTGCCACACCGAGGCATAACACTAAGGGGGTACAGCAGAAGAGCAAGAAAACGAAGCATCAAGGTCCCCAGGGAATGCCAAAGGATGACTTTGAGGCCAGTACTTGGTACACCAACAGACTGGACTGGAAAACACTCTTAAAGGCCAACAAACCGACCTTGAACTAACGATGAGCCACTTCTTTCTTGTTGAGTTGTTTTCATTCATTGTCATTGGATTTTGGTTGTTTTGTTGCTTTTAGTGCTTGGTTTTGCTCTGTCTTGTTTTGTGTATGTTATTACATCTACAGGTCTGTCTAAATAAGATAGGCTGGACGAACAATCTGGAGGAGAGAAAACAGGACCAACACTTCTGGGGAGACATGGGAGAGAGGGAGGTGTGGGGAAAGGTAGTGGTGTTAAGAAACCCAGAGAAAAGGGAAGAACAGGTGATGCAAATCGGTGGTGAGGGGGATGTAGGAGGCCTGGTAGGGAGTGATCAAGGGAAATGGAACCAATGGAACCAAGAGGAATTACTGAATTACTGAAGCACAAATGAAAAGTGAGCATGGCAGTGGGCCCAAGAGGCAAATCAAAGGGAATAGAAAAGCAAGCTAGGAAGCAAGGGTCAATTATAGAGGTTTAAAAAAAGGCATGTACATATTTAAATATATGAGCATGGGGAAATAGATCTATGTCCCTATATTTATAGGTTTTGTATTAAGGTAGCAGATGGACATTGGGCCACTGCTCAAGGACTCCCTCGTTGCAAAAATACTGTTCTATTAAATTGGCATTCTATGATGCTCACCTTCCCTACACGATCACTGAACACAAAGCAGGTACATAAGCAAATGTGGTGAAGAAAGCTAATGGTGCCCAGCTATCAAATATATAGCATGTGAGGTCTTAAAGGCTTTAAGGAAAACAAGCGCCCATCTAGCTCAGAAGAAACAAAGCCCACATGGAAGAAGCACACCAGCTTGTGTGATCATGAGGTTTTGAAAAGATTTGGTAGCAGGCATCATCAGAACAAAAAAAATCTTATCATTGCGAATGAGCGGGGAGTGCTGGGTACAGACACAAAGCCCATTTACAGTCCTCTGGACATCCCTAACAGAAGGGTGTCAGGGAGGAGATAAACCAAGACAGGTACCAGATAATAACGATGAAACACAGCTTTCCCCTAGTTCCTACATGTTTCCTATCTCCCACTATCATGATCCCAATTCTAATTTACAAATCAGGCTAGACTAGAGAATGTACACTTGGACAGATAGGAACAGGAAACATGGGGAATCCAGGGTGGATGAGCCCTTGAGGACCAGTGTTATGAGTGCAGACTCGGGAAGGGTGGAGGGAGGGTAGGTTGGAAAACGGAAACCGTATACAGGGATCTACATTTAACCTCAACAGAAAAGTGGGTGAAGGAACATCAGACAGTGCAAGATATGAGAAAATAATTAGTAAATTATCAAGGGTAGCTCGAATGGAGGGGGAAAAATGAGGAGCTGAGGCCAGGGGCTTGGGTGGGGTGGAGAGTGGATATTTTGAGAATAATGAGGGCAATGAATGTACAAATGTGCTTTACACAACCGATGTATATATGCATTGTGGTTAGTGTTGCATGAACAATTTAAAAAAAGGTCTGGACAGAGGGCACATGCAAGGATGATCTCAGGCTGGATTAGATCAGCAAAATCACCTCCTGGAGTTGCCTCACCCTGTGTCTATTCCTGAGTCAGGCATGAAGCTTAGGGCCCATAGTCCCAGGAGCTGGACAGGGAGGGAGGCGGGGTTCTGAGGTCATTCCATAGGGGCAATGGCCCTCCTGTCCTGCCGGGCCCACCCTCCTTTGTAATCCTGCTGGCTGGAGCACGGCTTTCATGGAGTCCACACCATGGGAGCTCTACTACTCATGGGGGATTGGCAGGAAGCCTCTGCTTATGCGCACACACCACCACCTAGCTGGAGGATCTCTGTGAACAAAGCCTGAGGCAGACAACAAGCCCACTAATTGATGCTGTAAGAGATACAATCAGCATCCAGAAACCTGCAACTGGGAGTAAGAGGCAGCATACTTGGCCCCAGCCACTCCCACACTCCCACTGCCATCTTCAAGGAGTGACATTCTAAAGCAGAGGGTTTTCAAAAGGCACTGCCAGGACTGTGGAATGAGCAGCTCATTTGTGGACATGGATACTGTGTGATCCAGAAGTATTACCTCTTCCTTTCCATTCAGGTGAGACAAAAAAAAGTTCCAAATAGAAAGCCATGCATCTAAACAGTATCCAATAGCCACTCATGTGCAGTGCTGCTGCCTCCAAAGAGCTTTCCTAGGTTTTTCTCTCTGTGGACAGATATACCTTGGTCCTTGGCTCTGCATGAGAAAGAATTCACGCCAAAGCCAGGTTTGTGATCCAATTGTGTTTTAGGAGAGATAGGGAGGCATGGTAGGCAACCCTGGTGGACCCCAGTGGCTGAATTGAATTTACTTGGCCTAGGTGGGTCAATGTGGGTGCAGCACCCACCCAGGTGTACCTGGCCTTCCTGACTGGAAACCTGGACCTCTGAGCACGCTCGGTGTGCCACTCTTTCCTGGGTGGCTAGCTTGGCCCTCTGAGCATGTATCATGGACAACCTAGTCCCTATGCTAGCTACCTAAAATTTACACCCTGAAGAGATATGGACCCAAATCTTTGGGGTACAAGGCGACGACATCTTTAGGTCCTTCCTGCTGGCAAAAGGGTGAAGTGGGGCTTTGGGTCCATACCCTTTCTACTCTGCTGGGAGGGGTTGTCCATTCAGGTCTAGGATGGATAAGGTTGAGGTGGTCCAGGAGATGGTGGTCCTAGAGGTGGCACACTTGGTTCAGAGGGCTTGGTAACTTGAGAACTTCTGGAAAAACAAACAAACGGACAAGAGGGTGAACAGTTTAACTGAGACAAGGCTAGGCTTGTGAGGTGGCAGTGCCCTTGAAATTAGGTGAGTGTCACAGGAAACAAAAAAAATCTTAGGATTATCAGGCATGTGTGTTTGTTCGTTCTAAGTATAGGCACGGGAGTAAAAGCATCCACAATTTCCCCAATGAGGGTACAGGGTTTGGGAACTACTGGGTGCACTGAGATCACTGTTTCATTTATGATCCTAATGTTTGGACCCACTGCTAAGAACCATGCTTCTATTTAATCCTATTATCCCTCAATTATTAACTTTGGTCAAACAAATTTTGTTTTCATTAATTACTTTCATAGTTATCTATCTATCTATCTATACACACACATTTAATTGAATGGAATGAAAAGGTCATGCGTTATAGCGTTAAATTGTAATATTGGAATACTACAGCGGGAGTCAACAGGGATCAAAAGAAAGTAAGTGTCTGAGTCATTTTTAATTTTCTTGGCTTCAAATTGAATAAAAGACTTGTAAATTACCCAGAGACCAAATTCCCATGGTGCCTCCTACAACGGGTAGAATGTTCAGGGATGTTTCAGGGCTGGGAGATTAGTAACCCCTAAGTCCAGGATCCCTTAGGGCAGGGGTCCTCAAACTGTTTACACAGGGGGCCAGTTCACTGTCCCTCAGACCGTTGGAGCACCAGACTATAGTTAAAAAAAACCAAACTATGAACAAATTCCTATGCACATTGCACGAATCGGCTACTAAGTAGGACATGCAGAGGCAGCAAAAACACCCTGAGGGTGGGATAAATGTCGTCAGGCCACATGTGCCCCACGGGCCACAGTTTGAGGATGCCTGCCTTAGGGGGTTCCTGGGTGCACTGGGGATGAAGGTCTCTACTGCTCCTCAAAAGGAGAAATGCTGTAACTTCTGGCATTTCGGCCCACTTTCCAATCACTTTACAAAACTGTTCCAGGTGAATCAGGGTTAGAAGGGAAAGTGTACCATTCTCTGGCCACCATTCTCCTTTCTCAAATAAAGTTGCATAGTGTATCAGCTTTTGTTTGTCTAGCCTCTGTGTCAACTCTATCCCAATTGGACAGGATTCATGCAAGGGGGCAATTCCTGAGTATGAAGCTGCTAAGTCCCATCTAGAAAGCACAAAAGAAGGCTCTGTAGAGCTTGCTGCCTCAAGGTCAATAAACCCCACTTGAGAGCGAGCCCTTTATTGCCCTGAATCTGTTGCCTCAGGAAGATGCCCCAGCAAGAAGTAAGGGATCAAAGACAACTCACTGAGGTCGACTTTAAGTCCAACCATTATTCTAGACAAGCTAGGAGAACCACTGCTTGGAATGGCCCCACGGCCCTCCAAGATGCCTGCTGGCGGGAGCAGACTCTCAAATCTCTGAAGGGAAGGGGCATCTGGAAGCTCAGGGAACCTTAAGGGAATTGGAATTTCTGTCTGGAACATCGTGGCAGTGGAACTGTGTAGTAAGAGCTTTCCCCAAAAGTGCCTTAAGCAGCAACACTGAAAGCCTAAAGGTAACAGTTACACAGGAAGGGTTCCATATGCCATTGGCCTAAGCCTGGGCCACGGAAAACCAGCCTGTAACAAGGAACAAACCTACACTGGTAGAACACTAACACTATAACGCCTCAAGTTTTAAATTCAGGAAATAATTTTAAACATTTTTATTCTTTACTTTCATAGTTATCAATATGTATATATGGCATTCAAATATATAAAACGTGCAATGTTTTTGAAATGTAACCAAATTGTCACATTGATAATTTATAAGTTTGGTACTAGATAAGTTTCAATTAAATGTTATAAAAATGTTGTGCTGGGCATTATAGGGCTAAAGCAGCTTGTTTGAAAAGCCAGGAGAAAGGGAATGGAGGGGAAAAGGGAAATATTTGGCTCCCAGGACAAGGCAGGGCTAACTCCCAGGTCTATTCAACCAGCTCCCTAGGCAGTGCCCTTCCACATGTTTGGGCTGGTGGGCACCATCTTGGCCAGGGTCACAGGCCCCGTTTCCCCATGGCCACAATGGCGGCTATATAGGATCTCTGGGAAAAGCTTAAACAGCCTTGACAAGAGTGAAGCCATTATGAGCTGACAGAAGGCACCATGTAAAGTAAATAAAGTAGCTATGAACTGTAAATGAACTAGCTGATATAGGGGAGGTAGGCTGTGCAGATGTGCCCAAGGGAATGTCCCAAAGGATATGGATGCTCAGAAGATTCGCGAGAGCGACCAGAGCAGTCTTTGTTCAACTAAGAATGACTAACTGCAACACCCTGCTTCTCTACTCTGCCTGCTTGCACACCTGCACATTGCAAAAGTATAAAAACCTTTGGACAATTAGACTGGGGCTGCTCAGGAAAAAAAACTTTTTCTGTTGAACTTGCCAGCGGTCGGAGTAGTTTTCTTTCTGGGAATGGAGAGTGGCTACAACATTTCGAGGTGCACCGAGATCCAATTGCCACTGTCTGGGCTTGCTTAGAAAGGAAACCTCCTTAACAGGAGTGCTCTCCCCAGAACTACGGATTTCTGATTTCTCTAGGCCAGGGGTCCTTAAACTCTTTAAACAGGGACCAGTTCACTGTCCCTCTGATCAGTTGGAGGGCCGAACTATCGTTTCAATAAAACTATGAACAAATTCCTATGCTTCCTGCACATACCTTATTTTGAAGTTTAAAAAAAACACACAAACAAACGGGGCACAAACACTCGGCGGACAGGATCAAGGTCCTCGGCTATCCGCATGTGGCTCACAGGCTATTGTTTGAGGACCCCTGCTCTAGGCGCTCACAAAGAGAATGTAGTTTCAGCCCTAAAGCCTGGAGACTCCGCAATTTGTTTAAAGGTGATTGGACAGAAGGAGTTCCTGATTTGCCCATGCAAGACTCGTTTTCCCTTCCCCTATTTCTCAGAGTTCATAGTTATGTTTATGGGGAACCAGGACATCCCTATCTGATCCCTAAAATTGATGCGTGGAATGACATTGCCACTAATAAGCCAGCATAAACAAAAGACTTACTTCCTCCTGCAACAGAAAGGGTTCTTGTTTCAAGATTTCAGGAAACATGGCAGGACCAGAAAAAAAATAGACCCAAGGTCCTAAAACCACTAAGGTGGAGGCTGCCCTTCCCCAACCCCTCCCCATACCCCTCTGTCTCGGCTTTATTCCTTTTTGCAGGAGGACTCTGGGAGTGGGAGAACTAGCTTACGACCCTTCATTATCACTGCCACCCTGTCAGGTGCATGGGGCTGGAGAGAGAGAAATACTCATAACTCCTTTCTGAGTCCACACCCCAACATACACTAGGGCTGGTATGGGATCTCGACCGCCCCACCCCCCAAGAAGGATGATTTGGCAGCAGCCATTCTACACTCAAGGCAAGCAGCCCCAACACCTGGGGAAGACCCCTGAGTCCCTTTTTGGGTATATATCCCCTTGTATTCCAGTGATTTGTATAATTGGAATCAACAAAATCCCTTTTTCTGACAAAGCAGGTCTGATTCCTTGATAGAAACGGTTTTCCATATGCATTAGCCCACCTCCAGAAATTGCCAGCAACTTCTCCAGGTGCTGTTCACAACACAGGTACAGTAGCCCTGCCAGAGAGAGGCCCAGTAAGCAGTCAATGGACATGATGGTCAGACAGCAGGCACTCCCCATGTGAGGGAAACTCTTTTTGCCACTGCACGAAAAATGTGAGATCCAAACTCCTTGCAAGGCACAGAAGGCCTAACCAGGTATCACCAGTTTCTCTTGCAGGCCCTCAGTGGAACAGCTAGAAAACCTATGAATTTATCTAAGGTCAGTGAGAATTTTCAGGCTCTTACAAGAGAATGTCTGCGTGCCTTTTTAGAGTGACTGATGGAAGCCTACGGGCTTTATATCCCTAACGGCCTGGAGGCCCCGAGAACAGGAGGGCAATAAGTATTGCCTTTATTACTCAGTCTGCCTCAGACATGAAAAAGAAGTGGGAAGGGTTTGACGGGAAAAATCTTAGTGATTTGGTACAAGTGGCTCAGCGGGTGTGTAACAACAGAGATGATCCTACCACGACAGAGACAAAGAAACTAGTTAAAATACTAGTAATTGCCATGAGAGACCCCAGAGACTCAGGAAAAGGAGAGCATGGCCCACTTACGGAGAGACTGACCTGTGGGCACCGCCAAGCCATGGGGCAGGATCAATGTGCCTACTGCAGGAAAGAAGGACATTGGAAAAATCAGTGCCTTGAATACCCCAGGAGAAGCAGACAACCCTCCAATAGAGAGGACGGGCCTCATCCACACCTAGAAAATCCCAAGCAAGAGACAATAATGCTTGAAGAAGCTGAATGAAGGTGTCAATGCTCTGTTTCACTTGGTCCCCAGGATCCCAGGCTAACTGTCCAAGTAGGAGGCCAGCCAGTCAATTTCTTAGTGGACACAGGGATTACCTTCTCAGGTTCAGAAAAGAGTACAGGCAAATTGTCAAAAGGAAAGATTTGAATTACTGTCAGCATATGATTGCTTCCAAAAATAACTCACACCAGAAGATTTGCATGGAGGTTAGGTGGGTTTCTCAAGACATCATGATAAAAAATATCTGTCTGCCCTTTGTCCCAGTTAGCCATATGATTTTTATGGCACTGGCCCCTGGCTTGGCTGTTGAGCCATGGAAACTGTTTTTGCAGGACGTGAGGCGGTGGCCTGTGGCCATCAGTGGAAGGACAAAATCTCCACAGTGGTCTTCCTGTTTCAATTTGGAGCCACCTATATCACCTCTCGGACATTATTGTTGTCCTGGGCTCCGAATCGCCACCCCAGGTCTAGAAGGCACCTAACAGATCCACACTATTTGAATCAGGCTCTGGTTAGCCCCTATCGATCACTTGGTGACATGGGAGTCTGGACAATGGAGTACCTTTACTTTTCGGATCAGAAAACTAACTCAAAAAAACACAGGTGTTGACCCAGAGGCACACAACTGGTTAAAAACAAAGCCAAACTTACAACCATTTTCTGGAGCCAGAGTTCTGAGCCCCTCGTGGCTGTGCCCAGCCGAGCAGTCCCTCTCTCCTGGACACACCAAAGATCTGAGCAGATATTCCCCACAACCCCTCCCAAAGATTTTATTTCAGAGGATAGCATTGAATTTGCATCTCCTGGACAGAGACATTATCTGATCAGAGCACACAGAGATGAAGGGGAGAAGGGGAGAGTGGAGCACATCCTGTCCCACCAGACCTTGAGGATGATGTTCCCACTCAGAGAAGTCAGTTCACATAGAAGACCACATGGCCAGCCCCACGACGAGACACAACGTCCCTCAAAGACCCATAGCCCTAGAGGGGACAACACTGGAGACACAGTGTGGGAATTACCCCCAAACTGATCTCGCTACACCGAGGCATAACACTAAGGGGGTACAGCAGAAGAGCAAGTAAAAGGAGCAGCAAGATCCCAAGGAAATGCTAAAGGTGGACTTTAGGGTCAGGGTTTGGTGCCCCAAAAGACTGGACTAGAAAACACTTCTAAAGGCCAACACATAGTCCTTAAACTATCTATGAGCTTTTCTATCTTGTTGACCTTTGTTTTCTTTTATTGTAATTGGATTTTTGTTGTTTTGTTTATTTTGCTGCTTGGTTTTGTTCTTTCTTGTTTTTGTGCATGTTATTGCCTCTACAGGTCTGTCTAAATAAGATAGGCTGAACGAACAATCTGGAGGAGAAAAAAAAACGGAACTAGCACATCCTGGAGGACATGCGAGAGAGGGAGGTGGGAAGAAAGGTAGTGGTGTTAAGAATTCGAGAGACAAGGGAACAAAAAGTGATGGAAATCAGTGGTGAGGGGGATGCAGGAGGCCTGGTAGGGCGTGATCAAGGGTAATGTAACCAAGAGGAATTACTGAAACCCAAAGGAAGACTGAGCATGACAGTGGGCACAAGAGGAAAATCAAAGGGTATAGAAGAGTGAGCTGGGAAGCAAGGGCCAGTTATAGATGTCTAAATAAAGGATGTACATATATTTACAAAGGGGCATGGGGAAATAGATCTATGTCCATGTGTTTATAGATTTAGTATTAAGGTAGCAGATGGACATAGGGTCTCCGCTCAAGGACTCGTTCATTGCAAGAACATTGTTCTATTAAATTGGCATTAAACGATGCTCACCTTCCCTACACCATCACTGACCACAAAGCGGCTGCATAAGCAAATGTGATGAAGAAAGCCGATGGTGTCCAGCTACCAAAAGATATAGCGTGTGGGGTCTTAAAGGCTTGAAGGTAAAGAAGCAACCATCTAGCTCAGAAGCAACAGAGCCCACATGGAGGAAGCATACCAGCCTGTGTGATCACAAAGTTTCAAAGGGATAAGGCAACAGGCATCATGAGAACAAAAAAATCTTATCATGGAGAATGAGAGGGGACGGCCGGGTATAGACCCAAAACCTATTTGCAGTGCACTGGACATCCCCTTACAGAAGGATCTCAGAGAGGAGATAAAAGAATACAGGGTATGAGACAGCAAAGAAAAACACAACTTTCCTCAAGTTCTTTTTTTTTTTTGTTTTTTTTGCGCACCCCGCGGGCGCCCGGTGCTGCCCCCTCCCTGGTCCCGCGGCGGCGGCGGCGGCTCGGGGCCGGGGGGGGGGGCGCCAGGGGAGGGGGCAGACACCAGGGGCAGCGGTGGCGGCGGCGGCTCCCGGCGCCATCTTGGGCTGATCGATGAATTGAACAAAGAGGATCAATTTCCGATCAAGCGAGTTATCAATGGGGGCCGGGGAGTGAGAGGGACTTGTCCCTGAGTCGGCCCCGGTTTCCCCGGCACCCCCCTCCTCCCCTCCGCCGCGGCTCCCCGGCGGCAAGGCAGCCCGGCGCCCCCCCGGGGAGGCCGCGACCGCCCGCAGCCCCCACCCGCGAGCGAGAGGCCGAGAGAGAAGCCTGACCTGCAGCTGCTGTAAATCAAAGCGCTTCCAATATTGAAACATAGATCCCACATTGGCCGCCATCTTGAGACGTATTGAGACGGAGTGAGAGGCTGATAGAGAGGGGGCTGGAGTTCAGGAGCCGCCAGGAGGCAGCAGGCGGGCGGCGCCAAAACCCGGCCTGGAGCCGGCCGCCGCCGCCGCCACAGAGGAGCGCGGACTCCTCCTCACGGCGCCACCGCCGCCAGGGCGAGCCGAGCCGGAGTCGGAGTCTGAGCCCGAGGGCGTGGCGGCCGCTGGCCCGGCCTAGCGCGCGGCCGCCCGGCCACGCCCCCCGCCTGCGGCCGAACGAGCGACCCGCTCGTGACCCCCGCCCCTCCCAACCCCCAGCCCCGGCCGGCGGCCGCCCGGCTCGGCGCGGCCCGGCCCCTTGAGGGCGGCGAGAGGGGCGCTGGAGGGCGGCGAGAGGGCAGCCCCACCGCCCGCCGAGGCCCAGGCCGGGCTCACCTGGCGCGGGGGGGGGGGGCGCGGAAGGAGGGGGCCCTGGCGGCAGCGGAGCGCAGGCCCCCCGCCCGCCTCTACGCCCGGGCGCTGGGTGCCGGCGACGCGCCGGGGGTCGTCGGTCGTCCTGCTGGGCGCCCGCCCGCCCGCGGAGCCGCCGCGACCACCTGCTTGAGCCCAGACCCCCGCACGGCGCAGGCCTCAGCGCACCCGCGCTTGTGCCCGAAGCCTTGACCGTGGGCGGCCCCGCCAGCCGGGGCCTCAAGGACCCAGCACCCCAGAGCGCCCTTGCTGGGGGAGGGCAGGGGCATGGGGAGGCATCAGCCCCTGACCCTCTTGAACTTGCACCCGCCAGCGTCCAACGCTGGGGCCCCAGAGTCCCCTCTCAACACCACCCGGTGACCCAGGGCCCCCTAGCTGTCACCGCCGACTTGGTACTTAGGAGACATGCTCTCTGGAGGCGGTTGAGGCTTGTCTTGTGGCCAATAATCATCTCCTACGCCTTCCTTTCCAGTCACTAATTTGATGTCTTCACTTAAAGAAATGCCCATAAGTTGAGGTTTCAGAGGAGAGCTCCTTGAGCTCCCCAGACAACAAGGGGGCCGAGTGTCACCGTCATTATCCTGAGCTGGGAGGGAACACTAGTGTTCCAGAGGCTGGGAATCCGTCACTGCCTGCCCACAGCACAGACAGAGCAGGTGCTGGTTATAATTGTTTCTAGACGTCCTGCCATGCTCAGTTGAATGTCAAAGCCATAAACGTTGCCCGACTACAATCAAACTGGAGTACGCAGACATTTCTGCATCATTGCCGGGTGGAAATACACTGAGTGGAGTTGGATGAGATGGCAGCAAGTGCTTAAGGAGGGGGTGCTGTGGGAATACCAACAAGATGACTGCTAGTCTCCATTTCCTTCTCTCGTCTGCTTTGTGTTTTCTTTCAGGACCAGAAGAAATGATGCATATGTAAGGAAAAAAACTTTTCATTTCCAGAGGAGTTTTCCACCCCACAATCTACCCGCAGCCTCCTTTGAGCAAGCCAGTAAAAGCTTTTTTTTTTTTTTTTTTTTTTAACCTGCCTTCTCACTATGACAATTTCCGGAGCTGCTATGTGGCTGTGTTTAAAAGTCCCCCTCGGGATCCAGAGTGCAATCCATATCACAAAGGCATCCTCCCAGTCCTAAATAGCAATGTGACCTCATTTCAGAAGGTTGTTCTTGTTTCCATAGACCCAGAATGGAGTTTAAGCTGTTGATCTTGACTGTGGTTGTCGACTCAGCCTCTCATGGGCACCTCATGGGCAGTGGAGCAAACTGTGCCAATCTGTGCTACCACCAGGACTGGGAGAGGAAGCCAACAGTGGTGGGCCATAGGTCAATGTGTGGATGGGGATGATCAGGTCTTTCTTCATTATTCTGTTTCAGTCTGGAAACACCACTGAAGCCTCAGTGTCGTAGCAACACACAAACCTTCACTGACAGTCTGGGGCACATTGGCTGCAAATCAAACCCGGGTCTTCCCGGTGAAAGACGATGAGAGGTCTACCACTGAAGCACCGTGGCCCTCACCTCAAACCAGGGCAGTCATTTCCGGAGTTCAAACCAGACCACAATGCAGGATGACTGAGATTGCCACCAGAATCTGATACTGATGCAGAAAAAAACCTAACTACCATTTTATTGACTCCCAATAGGACAAAGATCTGCCCCTTTGGGGTTTTGAGACTTTAAATCCTTACAGCAGGGGTCGCAACCTGTGGGTCGCGACCCCTTTGGGGATCAAATAACCCTTTAACAGGGGTCATCCAATTCATAACGATAGCAAAATTACAGTTATAAAGTAGCAATGAAAATAATTTTATGGTTGCAGGTGACCACAACATGAACTGTATTAAAGGGTGGCGGCATTCAGAAGGTTGAGAACCATTGCCTTACAGAAATAGACAACCTCATATTTCTCCCACGGAGGGGCTAGTCAGTTCAAACCCCTGACCTTGCGATTAGCAGGTTAATGCATAGTCCACTACACCACCAGGGCTCCTAATGATATAATAAGAGATACTATTGTTAGATCTCTCGTGGGAGAAATATACCTCAGTCCTTGGCTTCGCGTGAGAAAGAATTCACTCCGCAGCCTGGATTGTGATCCAAGTGAGTTTTTTGAGAGAAGAAGTTTCAGGTTTACACAGGCACCTCAGGGCCCCTCACCCCTGCACAGCTTGCCTAGAAGCTGCTGGAGAGAAAGTCACTACGTGGGCTCCAGGATCCTGCCTTTTCTTTCTTTTCTTAAATCGTTTTATTAGGGGCTCATACAATTCTTATCACAATCCATACATACATCAATTGTGTAAAGCACATTGTACACTCACTGCCCTCATTATTCTCAAAACATTTGCCTCCACTTAAGCCCCTGGCATCAATCAAGTCCTCATTTTTACCCCTTCCTCCCCCATCCCTCAAGAAACCTTGATAATTTGTGAGTGGTGATATTGGGAGGGTAGAGGGAGGGTGGATTGGAAAGAGGAAACCGATTACAAGTATCTACATGTGACCTCCTCCCTGGGGGACGGACAACAGAAAAGTGGGTGAAGGGAGACATCGGAGAGGTCAAGATCCTGCCTTTTCAATTCCTCCACAGGGAGGCATGGTTGATGGTCCTGGTCAACCCCATTGGCTGGATTGAATTCACCTGGCTCAGATGGGCCAATCCAGGTGTAACACCCACCTAGGTGTACCACCCCTTCCTGGCCGGAAGTTTGAACCTGAGCATATGTAATGGATGACCCACTCCCTATGCTAAGCTACCTAACAGTATTTGCAAGATGCCGAGCAATGTTCTAAGCTTTTTGTATATAATAATTCAATTATATCACTTAAGAAGCCTATGTGTGGACTCTATTCTTGCCTCATTTTACAGATGAAAAATCAGTGGCACAGGATGATAAAGCCATGAGCCTATGACCACAAAGTGAGGAAGTGGAAAGGAGAGATTTGAACCCAGGCTGCAGAGTCCATGCCTTGGGTGCCTACAGCGCCACATAGGACACAGGAAAGCATGGAGCAGACTCGGCGTAAGACCTAGCATGTATGTGCTAGGACTGCATGAGAGTAGCTGCTACTCAGATCCAGAAGAGAATACAAGGCTATTGCAAAAATTATTTTTTCCAAGAGAGGGTGGAATTCTGCATCTTGTGCGAAATCCCCCAACCTGCACATGGCACAGCTACTTCAGAAGGTTCCCAACAATGTGTGCTGTGTGGCAAACCTAACTGAGCTCAGGGGGAGCTGGTCTGTGGGTTATGTTACCCAGAAGGTGAGCAGTTTGTACTCACCAGCCACCACTCCAAGGGAGAAAGAGAAGGCTTTCTGCTCCGATGGACTTACAGTCTTTGAAGTGGCAGGGAGCATTTCCATGCAGCCTATGATTAGGATCTAGGAGGGTGAGGGTGGATGGAGTTGGTTGAGACCTGGCTTCAGGGCATTTCCCAGAAGGGCTTCCTGCAGTGACTCTGCCTTCAGGAATGTCTGGTGACCCTGAGGGCAGCAAAGTCCTAAGCACACTCAGGCAGTGGTTCTCAACCTTCCTAATACAGGTCCTTTTGTTGTGGTGACCCCCCCCCCCCGACCATTAAATGATTTTCTTGCTACTTCATCACTGTAATTTTGCTACAGTTATGAATTGGACGAGCCCTGTGAAAGGGTCATATGACTCCCAAAGGGGTCGCAACCCACAGGGTGAGAACCACTGCACTAAGGGTTCCCCTTCCGGGCAGCTCTACCAGTGTCTGATGTGCATAGTTCTGTGAGGTGAGAGAAATGAACTTAGTGTCTGCTTCTGGTGACAGTTGATGTGGGTGGGCTTTCTCCCTATGTCAAATCCCTCTCAAGCCATTTGTCACCACAACAGAGGGAGCCACACACATAAAGCAAGAAGAGGAGGCAGCATAGCAGGACGGTAAGCAGAACAAAGATTGAATAAGCACAATTCACTTCAATCATGAATCGGGTGCCCTTGAGATGTGAGGAAGACCCCAGTCTAGTGACATTAGATCAGGTTTAGGGATTGAGTGACGGGACCCTCTTGGCTCCCCTCAGCCCCTATCTTGCTTTCCCATTGACCCTGCCCCTTACATCGTGATTGGTCCTTATTCCAGCATGATGGTTGGTTTCATAATCACAACATGTGGGAATGTGTTAGTCGATAGGTTATACAGGCACAGTCTCTGGAATGGGTAAGTGAGGAGGTGTGACTGGTGACATGACTGGTGGAATGGATCATGTGAAGTGATTTGAGATCGTTGTTCAGACCTGATAGGTCATCCAGGCCTCTAGTTGATCCTGGCAGTACTCTAGTTTAAGGAAACAGAATGTTAGGCATTTAAGTCATATTTAAGCTTAAATTTTGAGCAATAGGCTGTGGCTCACAGTGAGAGTCTATGTGGAGACCCTAAATCCATTTTGAGGGGCCACACATTCAGCCACCATTGAGTTCTTTCCTACTGCTGACCGGCAGTGGAAAGCTTGCGTCCACTCCCCGGGCCAGACTCAGCGATATACGGTCGTGTGCACATCCCAATGAAGGTCCCGCTCATGCTCTCACAGGCCCTCCCGCAACTCCATGAATTGATCCGTCTTCAGGGACAGTTTTGTGACAAAGGTGTTTGTTTTCCATGTCTCATTTAAGCTTTCAGGAGCTCAGGTGGTGATGCTGGATAGTGTTGGACTATTAACAGCAAGATCGCTGGTTCGAAGCCACTAGTCATTCCACAGGAGAAAGATGAGGTTATTGCTTCCTGTAAAGGTAGCAACTTCAGGATCCCTACACAGAGTCACTATGAGTCAGAGTCAGCAGGACAGAATGAGTGTCATTTTATTTAAGTAACTGTGGCTGTGGGTCCTTCCGACACCATTGTGGCCTCATGCGGATGCTCTCCTTCATCCAGAACAGCGGTTTGTGTCTTTTTCTTGTGTAAAACATAGCAAAGGAGTTCCTAATAAAATAAAGTTGAATTGGGAGTCTTTTTTCCCTCAAACAAAGTAAATCCATAAATAGAAATGAGACTATGGTGCTAATAACCAGTTGGAGAGTTGAGAGAGCTGAACTCTCAATCCTGGTAGAAACCCATTGTGACTTTAAAAACTTGCTCAAGGTCATCCATAGCCTATGAGGTTGAGTTGAGCAGACACAAAACAGATGTGTTGGGGAGTAATTGTGTACATTAAGTAAACAATTTATCTTTCTAAAGATTCTGTCTAAAACTTACTTTAAATAGTAAGTTTTCCCCTGGGCTAGGGAAAGGTCAGGGAGCTTAACCCCCTAGTATCCACCCCCTCTCAGCATTCATCATGTTAGGCCAGAGGAGCCAAATCACACCCACTACCCAGGGAGCACTGCTTCCAAAAGCCCATTGCCTGTGCCGGGGCAGAGGGCAGGTACCCGGACCAGAAATGCTGACAGAGTGGAACCAGCGGGCTCAGCCCCCAGCTTCCTGAGAGAGCAGCTGTGATGGTTCACTTTTGGACAAATGTCAATGCATGACTTGGGCAGCACGAAAAGCAGATGTGCAGAGGTTGTTCGCTGTATTCCAGAAGTTCACACACTCCCCGCAGGCTCTTTGGTGGCTTCCACCTTCAATCCCAAAAGGCCACTGCCGTCCAGTGGATTCCAACCACAGTGACCCTATATGGAGTTTTCAAGACTGTAAATCTTCATGGGAGCCAGCAGTCTCATTGTCCCCCTTGGGACAGGGAGCTAGCAGCCCGTTTCACCTCCAGGACCCCTTCCTCTCTAATTCTGGATCCAGTCCCTCCAAATATCCTGCCCTGCCCTTGTCTAGGCTTCTTAAATGCGTTCCATGCTGCTTATGTTAGTCTGGGTGCCTTAGCGAAACAAATCCACAGAAACGCGTATGTATAAGAGAGAGTTTTATGTAAAGGGTGAGTGCACATCAGGAAAACATGCCCGCATTTGCTTATGCACCCGCTTTGTCTTCAGCGATCATGTCGAGATAGGCTGGTGGCTTCTTCCATGTGGGCTTTGTTGTTTCTTAGCTAGATGGCCCCTTGTTTATCTTCCAGTCTTTAAGACCCTGGACACTATATCTTTTGATAGCCGGGCCCAGGGTGCTTAACCACTACACCACAAGGGTTCATTAGCTTGTGTCTTATCTCCTGCCATTCACACTAGATGCTCAAAATAGCAGGAAACCAGGTTTCTCCTTTGTGGCCACACCAGGTACTGACAGAACCAAGAACAGAGAAATGCTTAGTTATATATCTTGACTATCATTAGCATATTATATGCCTGGCAATATGTAAGCCTTCGCTCCCCTGACCTCTCACAGTCTCGGTAAAATGAAGCTAATAAAAGTAGTGCTCTCACAAGCTTGGTAGGAGATTAAACAACTCACATAAGGGTACACAGCCTATCAACGAGGAGGCGAGATGAGGCAGTGTGTGGCTGCTGAACCCACACCCTTCACAACACCTGCATTAAAATGACTGAGGGCTATGAGGAACCAGACAGAAGCAGGTTCACACCCCAGATTGAGTCAATTTAACTGCCTATTGTGCCTGACCCTTCTATCTCTGATCTTAGAAATGGGGTTAACAACAACAAAACACTGTAGAAGAAATGTCCAGCAGATGACAGGCACGCGATTAAACAACAAAAAATAAATCACTTAAGTTGAAATTCGAACTCCTGGAAACCCCTCAGACACGTGCAGAAAAGGATTGAGCCCCATGTGGTGTTTCCAGTGCCCCCGTCTTCCCCCCTAAAATGAGCATTTGATAAGGTAATGCCTGGATTGTTCCAAGCCCAAGACTGTGGAGAACTAAAGGAAAACCCAGCATTATGAATCTTTGAGCACAGCCCTGCTGGGAAACCGCCCTGCAGTCACTTGTTGATGACTGGAGGAGGGACAAGAGTAGGGAGAAGAACGAGGACTGAATGTGACACATAAGCAGGGATGGCCTACATTCCATAAAGGAAAAAACTCAAGGTCTGCTTTTCTGGTGCCGGAAAGTTAAAACCCATCTGGTGGAGTTGAAAAGGTGTGTGTGTGGAGTGGGGGGGGGGTGTTAGGGAGGAGGGGCGATGAGTCCAAAGGATGAACTCCATCTGCAATTGTGTCCTCAATTGCTTTCCCCTGCTAGCCACACAATATTTGTGGCTGGCCTGCCCTGCTTTTGTTATCAAGCCCAGAGAGGGCAAGAGACTAGCTCGAAGCCACACTGCAAGTTGGCAGCAGAATCAGGCCGAGAACTCTGGATGCTTAGAAAGCTTCACACAGACCTGAGAAAGTACCAAGGGAAGACCTGTTCGCTAACTGGGCAGCACTCACTGCATGCCAGCGCTGTTCCAGTGCCCCAGCCAGGGCATTGCTCCCTGTGTCTGTGTGTCTTCAGTGATGCACACAGGTGACGGATTGGCTTTTAATAGCATGCTTGGAAGGTTGAGGCCACCCAGCGGCACCTAGAAAGAAGGGCCTGCAAATCTACTTCAGACCAAGCAGCCTTTCCAGACCCTGGGGAGCACAGTTCTTCTTGGACACACAAGGAGGCCAGGAGTTGAAGTTGATTCCATGATGTAGTTGATTCCATGGTTCCCGGTTGTAGCTATACCTAGAGTCCCATCCACATTCATGTTTATATCTCTTCACTCCATGGGGTGCTCATGGCTCCAACTCTTCTGAAGCAGACCACCAGGATTTTGTTTAAGAGGCCTCTGGATAGGTTGGAACTGCCAACCTTTTAGTTTGTAGCTGAGTGCTAAACAACTTGTGCCATGCAGGGTGCTAAGCTCAGAAACTCAGTCGGTGCTTCATGATCTCAGTTGGAATTATAGAGAGGGTCAGTGATGATCCATTGACTGCTGGGTAATTGTTGATGTAGTCTCCCTGTGCAGACATGTAAAGTACCTGAAAACTTAAAATCCAACTCATTGAGTGCATCATCCTGCCGTGCGCCAGCCCAGCAGCATGCTCTGCTGGGGACATTTGGCCATGCCTGGAGACATTCTGAAGAAGGGAGTCCCACTGCCATCTAGTGGGCTGAGACCAGGGATGCTCGCTTAGCATCCTGGTGCAGGGAACAACACAGCCCCACAAGAACGATGTTGGCCAAAATGTCAGCAGAGCTGCCACTGAGAAAATGGTCTAGTCCAAGCGCTGACCTTCGTAGAGGAAGAAAGCCAATCCAGAGCAGCTAAGTGACCTGCTGTGGGTTGCACAGCCTGATTCCAAGCCCAGTACTATACCCAAAGCTGTTACCACGCCCAAAATTAAACAGCAATAGCTGCCCAAAGGCCTCTTAGTTTGAGGACCAAGTAAGACAGTAAATGAGAAAGCCCTTTGACAAATGTGGCATGCTGCACAAACATGAGATGTTATTACCCAGGATCTTTTGATATATGTAAATAGATCTTGTACCAGGTCAGTTAATTTTCCAACTGCTCTATCTGAGCTTTCAGATGGCAGCACCTCTGTCCAACCCAGGAAAGGACTCCTGTGCAGGCTGAGCAGCCCTGGAAAGCCTCATGCCTGGCTTCTCCCACCCCTCAGCTAATCTCCAAGTGATTAATAAGGGCTCTCACTATGTTGTGCCTCCCAGCTGACAGATACTAGGCTATCAAAGCATTCGTATCACCTCCTTGATGCCTGAGGAGGAATATAGTTTCATGTGTGAGAGTGCCCCAACCCGCGGGACTCAGTTATTCGAGGGGTTCCAAGGAGGACCCAGCCTGAAAGAGAAACGGGCGAGAGAGAGGAGCGAGACCAAGCAGATTCTTGTCAAGGTCTGAGTTTATTGCTACACAAGCCTCTCTATAAAGGGTGAGGCAAACAAGGGAGTTCAAAGGGGAGATAAAAAAAAGGAAGGGCGGGGGTGTAGAGCACACAGGGCAGGCGGCCGCAAGTCTGCAGTTGGAATGTCCGGTGCTGGAGCAGACAAGGGTGGGCCATCTGGTGTGTGTCAGGGTAAGATAAGGTTGAGGTGACGTGGCTTTAGCCCTGCTGGGCAGGCAATATGGCCTTGGTTTTGTCAGGCTGATTATGCCCGGTTCCCAACATGAGAGAAGCCAGGAATATCTCCTCTCACAATTGTGCAGCAAACGAGATCAGATCTCCCAATCTGATTTTCAGCCCTCCTGTCTTTCCAAGTGAAGTGGATGGTCCATTTCACATTGTCTCAAGTCTTTGCACATTGCATGCCAACATTGCGACACAGGGCGCGGCTGTGGGTCTTAGTAGACAAAGCCCCCACCCAGAACCCTGCCCTCAGAGCTCCTTGGTCACCCTGCACAACGCAGGTCCAGGCCGGGCTCCACACTGCAAGGCGATCAACCCTGACCCTCCAGTGTGGCCGTCCTCACACGCTCCCACATCCACCTAGAAGGACTGGAGATGAGAGATTCCGGAAGCTCCCTGCCTCATCTGCCTCCCTCCCCAGAGCGACAGAGCAACTGTAACTGATTAGGCAGGATGCAGCCTCGTTCCCAGTCCCCACCCTCTCTGGGAAAGCAGGGATGTCTGGCACCTCATCCAAGGCCTTTCCCCTGTGATCTCATTACTAAGGAGCTGCTCCTCTACCGCCCACCTCCATCACCTCATCTACATATGGGGGAGATGAGTATGTCTTCTTTGCTGCTCCTTCCCTGAGTCCACCCCAGGAGCTCCCTGAACAGATCACCAATCACTTCTCATTACACCTGCAGCAGCCGTCAGATACTGCTGAACAGAGACAGGCGCCTCCCCTGCTGCTGCCAGGCTCCAGTGCACATGTGCACACACACGTGCACACACATTGTACAGGCACACTCACATGGACACACAAGCATGCACACCCATGTGCACAAACTTTGTTCAGAGGTGGGAATTCTGCCCATTTTAGCCTCTAATATTGCAATCAGGGAGTGATAGAACAATGAAAGATGAAGGTGGATGAAGGAAGATCTATTTATTCCCTTACTTGTTACATAACCATTCAGGGCTCTTTTTTTATCCGTACAAACACACCACCACACCATCAACAATCATCAAGTAGATGTCATGTATGCAGTGCTGCCCTATTCAAGGCGGTGCTGAGTATGTGAGGAGGATTCTCTCTAAAGCACAGCTCTGAGGAAGTCTGTCTCCTTCGCACTTTTACACACACAGGGTGAGGAGCCTGCAGGAGGCTCCGTGCGTTGGGTGAAGCCACACGATGAGTGAGGAGACCGAGTGTGTAGCCAGGGGAGTGAGAGCGCAGAGTTCACCACTTCACCACCATGCTGGTGTGCACAATCGATGAAAGGGTGGCTGCCAGCAGCAGGACAGAAAAAAAGTAAAGCATGTAACTTGTGGTTTTATCTCTGGCTTACTTCCAAAAGGAATTGTTTTTGTTGTTCTAAAAAGCTTTATACCGAGAAAAAAAAAGAAAGAAAGAAAGCTTTATACCTCTATAAAAACAAAAGGCTACTGCTGTCAAGCACCTTCAGACTCAAGCCAGAGGAGAGCTCTCCCAGTGGGCTTCCAAGCTGAAAATCTTCACAGAAACACAGTACCTCCTGTGGAGTAGCTGGTTGGTTCAAGCCAGCAACCTGGCAGTTAACAAGTACGTCCCTTGTACCTGTAATACCTGTATAAAGTGTATTAAATATGAACTACTCCTGGTGTGTAATTTTAAATTGAATTATTGTGCCTGGAACTTTTTTTTTAATAGCTAAGAATGGTGAAATGAGACTCCTTTAGATGTTATGATAAGAATACACACTACACAGGGCTTGGACCCAACCCAGCTTAATTCAAAGGAAGGCAGATTTATTTTCTTCTGCTTCCCAGAAGGTTCCCCAGCAGAACGTGTGTTAAACAAAATTGTTTAGCTATGGAAAAGAGCAATCTCCTCTTGGGAAGATCCTGGTAGAAGGGGGCTTTGGTTACATATCCAGCTCAACCCAGCCCCAGAGGCCTCGTCATGTTTTATTTTGTTTTGCCCTTGACACTGATTGTCTTGGGAACTGTGGCCCCCGAGCAATGGCCAGGAAGTCAGGTCTTCTTGATGTAAATCCTCTAATATCCCCTACAATGATTTTCAGTGCCAATGGTAAGGCCCGCCCAGTGGCTGCCACATGCCCCTGAGCAAACACGTCAGAGCAGATGAGAGCATGAGACAGCATTTAAGAGAACGGTAGGCTGGCCTTGACTTAGCTGTTTGGCCTCTCCTCAGAAGTCATTTGTGACACTGACTGTCATGGGTTTCATTAAGAACAAGTCTATCTCTACCAAAGAAAACTGCAAGGTAAGAGGACTTTCAGCTCCAGCTACATATGTCTCCAAACTTACTTACATATTGTCCTGTTTTCAGAAGAAAAAAAATTTACTCAGTGCCTCCCGGGCAAATAAAAACTTTGGTACTACAACCTACAATCCCAGATAAAGTGTAGGTATCTGCTTTGGCAGCTCCCCTGGATCGAGCTGCTCCGGTAGCTCTCCACAAAAACCCTGTGAAGAGATGATCAGGCAGGATAGCCTAGTCTGTTCTGCAGAAAGAAGCTACCCCTGAAACCTCAGTGGCTTAAAATCTAGAAGTTTATTTCTTGTTCATGCAAATTCTGACGCTGGAAGGGCAATTCTACAGGGTGTTTGTCCTGCACACCGTCCGTCAGTGATTCGGGCTGCTTCACAAATATGGTGCCACCAGATCAAAAGGTGGATTCCAGGTCATCACAGAAGAGGAAGAGAGAAGTGGGGGTTGTGGATCAGTCTTTACATGCTTTGACACTTTAGTTGACATAGATCGCTGGATAGGGCTGCTTATATAAAGGTTATCAGTTCAAACCCACCTAGCTGTACCACAAAAGGAAGGGGTCATCTGCTTTCATAAAGGGTACAGCCTAGACAACCTCATGCAACAATTGTACTCTGTACCACAAGGGGTGAGCATGAGTCAGAACTGACTTGAAGGCAACAGGATTTGGGGTGTTTTTGTTTGTTTGGTTGGTTGGTTGATTGGTTTGGTTTGCTGAGTGGGAGGTGGTTCTACCTACAGCATATTAATCTGAAGTAGTCACTTTAGGTTTTTTTGTTTGTTTTTTGAGAGATGTGGAAAAGCTCATTGGCTTTAATGGGGAGTTAACTCTGCCGCAGACGGCCTCCTCAAAATTTCCCTCCCGCTTCATAAACTAGCAGAGATTTTCAATGAAGGAGCCTACAGGCACCCGCTGGACATCTCCTTGCAAGGTCAGTCCTTTGGAGCCACTGGGAGGGAGAAAAAAGAGACTTCTATTCCTGTAAAGAATTCCAGCCCCAGAAATCCTCAGGGGGCAATTCTGCCCTGTCCTCTCGGGTCGCTATGAGTCCGAATTGAATTTATGGCTATGAGTTGAGTTTTAATTCCATTCACTTACTGCTATTGACAGGTTGCTAGATTAGGGCTTGTCTTCCCAAATGCCAGCACTAAACGAAAATGAGCTGTCCGGGCCACAACAAAGGGGTTGGAAATAAATCAGGCACACTCATTAGATACCTATGGCAAAATTCAGAACTGAGCATGCTCTGACCCAAGTCATGTAGACCCAGGTGGAAGGTCCACCTGGTCATACAGAATAGGACTTCACAAAAGTGCACCAAAATCAACCAGTACGATCGACCAATGCCCTCCAGTGGTGTTGGGAGGTGATAGAAGTAGGCCTGGGCTCCTTGTCGCCCTCCCTTGTTCACGTGCTCTGCAAGTGGAGGGTGAGGCCCTTGGGGGTTCCTGCCGTGGCTCCTCAGCTGGTTCTGCACTCCTGCTCAGGTATTCCTCCCATGAAACCGCCATATTCAGCTGCAAACTTTCCCCACCCCTGCCATGCAGCCCGGCGTGCTTTCCGGAGATAGTGGGGACTTTTGGGGACTGCGATACCTGAAACTTTCTTTCATAACATTCACTTGGATTTACAAAAGTGCTTCTGCCATATGAATTCTTTCAGCGTTGCTAAGCAAGAACTGAGGTCAACCACCCCAGAAACCTAACACTATCAAGTCGATTCTGACTTATATCAATCTAGGGGGTCCTCAAACTATGGCCTGCGGACCACATGGCCCTCAGAGGACATTTATTCAGCATGCCGGGTGTTTTTGCCCCTTTTTTTTTTTTTTACTTCAAATTAGGTATGTGCAGTGCGCATAGGCATTTGTGCATAGTTTTATTTTTAAACTATAGTCCGGCCCTCCAGCGGGTTTGAGGGACAATGAACTGGCCTCCTGTTTAAAAAGTTTGAGGACCCCTGAAAGGACAACGTAGAACTATGCCTGTGGGTTCCCGAAGTTCTAAATCTTTACAGGAGCTGAGAACCGCATCTTTCTCTGTGAGCCATAGCGGATTCCAACTGGCTGGCCTCATGGTCACACACATTCCACCAGGCTCCTTGAGCCTTAACTTGATAATTTAATGAAACGATACTTCTCCAAGTCACACTGTATCAAGGTCTATAATCTTGCTATTCTAATATCAAATTTAAAATAAGGAATATAGTTAAGCTCCAAATCCATAAGCAATAAGATCATTGAATCTCTTTGGACACTATTACTTAAAAAAAGAAAAAACTCTGTCCAATTATTTTCAGCACAGAAAAGCTTCCAGTGTTTACAGCTTAGTATTTAATTGCTTTTTCTCTTCTTCTTTTGCATTGGTGAATCATTTTGAGCTTATAATAATGTCAAAATAAATAGTTTCCAGAGCCTCCAGGCATTCACTGTGTAATGATCATTTAAAAGATTTCTTGGTTAGAGGGTCCTCAAAAGAATAAAAAGCGTGTCCGCATCCCTGGTCATTTCTATATTCAAAAGAAGAAATTGCTCATCAAATGCTACAAGCCAATTTCTTTCTTCAGCCAAACTGCCCATTTTAGCATCACTGAATTAAGCAAATGGTTCTACATTTCAAAGTCAACAATGATACTCTTTTCCCTTTAACACGAGCATCTTAAACAGCTCAAAAATTAGTCGAGCTCTTTATTATGGCTTTTCCTGAGAAAGCTGTTTCGTTGTTTATTTTATTTATTCATCTAGACTTTCATGTTAAGATTTGTGTATTTTAAGTTCTGCTAGTCAGGACATTTTAAATGGAGCCAGATTTTTTTTTTATACTGTGTCTTTTAAAATATAATGAGACTGAGCAGTACATCCGTTAATAAAATATAAAGTCTTCCTATTTCTGTTTGTTTGTAATTTCCCTAAGGATAACTCTTAATGTAGTAAAAACCAAAACCCGCCATAATGAATTACATTTGGTCTACTGGGGGTTGTGGCCAACCTTTTGATAGAAAAATCCAGAGACTCCCTTCTGCATCTCCTTTCCCAACCAAACCCCGTTGGCTGGAGGCTGGAAGGAAGAAAGAGGCTGGGCTGCTGGGGCAGGGTGGGGAAGGGGTAACCTTGCAGATTATTTCAAATTCTACTCTGAAGGCAGAAAGTTATCCAAATGAGATAGCTAGAGATTCACTTCCTTAGAAAAAGATTGAAATTAATGTGTCCCTTAGAAAAGCCAAAGGAAAAAAGTCGTTATTAATTTAGGCAATTGAAGAACTTTGAAAGCCATGTCTAGTACATAAAAACACCTGTCCCTAGAGCCCATCGGCCTAGGAAACTGAATTTTTATACCATGTAAAATAAAGGAAGGTCATTTCTTAGACTTGCTCAACAGAAGATTGTCATTTTAAACCGGTTACTGTAATGAGAAGCTGGGTTTTCGTAAAAAGGACTGAATGCTTGAGTCAGTGTGAAATGAAATTAAAGATGCATGTTCTGCGCATGGCGGCATTTCCGGAGGAGTCTGTGTTCCTGTGACTGCTCTCGATCTGTCTCGTGCCTTCTGGGAAACTCACAGCGTGGTGCCCACATCTAGTCTCTTGGACTTTCTTGCCAGCTTTGGAAAGGTGTTGAGTCTGTTGGATCTGCTGCACAGAGACAGCATGCAAGTGGACCCTTCCCACATTCCTCAGAGAGCAGCCCCCCAGTGTAAAGCTGTGGGTGAGGTTTGATGACCTTTGCCCCTTCATCATCCCGCATTCTTTGAGGGACCCAAGCGCTCCCCCGAGGCATTACCGGAGAAGCAGCTACCCCATAGTTTCCAGATGGTGGGTATCAGCCTGTGTGCTCATTGGGATCGCCAGAGAGCTGTCCAAAAGACATCTTTGTCCCATCTCCACTGAGTCCGATTTTATTGGCCTGCAATGCAGCCTAGGTGCTTGGATTTTTTTCTCTCTCATAAGTTTTTATTGTGAATTAGGTGAAGGTTTACCAAGATCATCAGTTTTTTATTCAACAATTCATACCCATTGTGTTTTATGCCACTTATTGCAATCTCCACAATATAATATGACTTGTTCCACTCCCTACTTATGTCTTCTGTTTCCCTTCCTCCTCTCTTCCTACCCTTCTGAACTTGGGCCTTGGATTAATACTGCCCTTTTGAGATCAAATGGTTTGCTGTTTTCAGGTTTGTGTGCCTCACTTGTGTAATTGCTCCCATTATAGACCAATCTATTATTTGGCTGAAAATTGAACCACAGGTAGGAGTTCATTTTCAAACTTAGTGAATAAGGACCATCGTTTCAGAGGTTCTGTTAGTCCCTATCCAGCCAATAAGCCTGGTCTCTTTTATGACTGTGAATTTTGCTTCACTATCTAGGACCTTTGGATGTGATCCCTTTCAAAGAAGTTGGAATTGATAGTTGGAGATCATCTAGTTATTCTGTGCTCAGAGTCATGAAGTCTAATGTTCATGTGGTCCACTCACCACTCTTTCCTCCAGAGTGAGGGTGACAATACTTGCCACCTAGATGGCCACTTGTGAGCTTCTGAAATCCAGCTGCTACTCACCAGCATGGATGTCGAACATAGTCTTTACAGTCTAGGTAATGACAATTGTTCTTGGTGTCCTTCACAACTATAATCCCCAGCCCCCCAGCCCAATAAAGCACTCCCTCCAGTTGTTCGGTTATGCCTAAGGAGTTTTGATAACTTCATCTTCTGTGTGCTCCGGAATATTCAATTCCCTGGATGGTCAGAATGGTCAGTCAGGGCTCAGAATCTTGGTGTTAAGGCTTCTGGTGAGATCCTGGCACATCAGACACAGAGGTTGTGAGGCTAGAGGATGGGCAGAAGGGGATCATACTGAGTCTAACAAGGAAAGAAAAGGAAATGAAGGATATAAGCAATTAAAAGCAAGCGCATAAATAGATACAAATACACAGATGGCCCTTGCAACATTATTCCCAATCTCGCAAACGTGTCAACGGTCTAAATACCCATCAATAGGTGAATGGATAAGTCAAACATGTTGCCTACGGTATATACAATGGACTACTACTCAGCCATAAAGAGAAATGAACTCTTGACACAGGCTACAAGAGGAATGAACCTCATAAGCATTATGCTGAGTGAAATAAATCAGCTTCAAAAAGGACACATTTTGCTTAATTCCACTTACAAAAAATATCTAGGCTAGGAAAATGAATAGAGACAAACATCTCCCAATTGTTTCCAGGGATAGGTAGGAAGGTAAGTATGGTTGTTACATAATGCCATGTCAATTGGACAAATAAGTGAGGTGGAGTCTTTCTTATACCTATATGAGTGTCCTTGGATTTATTTCTCTAGTCAACCCAGCCTAACCCAGTAGGGCCTGGAGGGGAAGTGCCATCCCTGAGACGATACTGAGCTTCCATAAGGGTGATGACATAATTTTGGAATGGGTAAGGATGATATATGAACAACATGCAGAATGCCACTTAATTATAATCTTGTAGAGCGTGGAAGTGACGAATGTTTTGATGCATGTATATTTAGTATGATTTTTAAAGAGTGTACGCAAAAGAGCAATATGGCAAGTCTGTGTTGCCATTTGCTGTTGCTCAGCTAAAAGCGATTCGGGCCTGTGTAGTTCAAAGGGAACCACAGAGGCTCAGGAGGAAAGCTGGTACCATCTCCAACTGAGACTTGTCTGACCAAATGCAGAGTCTCCCTTCAAGTAACTGACAGGTCAGAGGCAGCTCATCTCTGCTGCAGAAGCAATGATTTGTCTCAATTCCCAGACCACTGTCACAGCCATGTCTTGTTGCTCTCGGTGCCCCCCTTCCCCACCACAATAAGTCACTAGAAAGCCATGCTTCATTTAAAAACAAACAAATAAAACCCTTCTGCCTCCATCCTGGCACTGTTTCAGCTTATTTAGCATCATAACATATGTCATCTGTTTCCCTAAACAATCTAACATGGACATGGCACGATGGGACTGATGAGTTAGGCAAATGAGAACCAGCCTGCCCTCTGAACACACACGATGGCATTTGACTTGCTGTCAGTAGATGCTGTCGCGTTTCTTCTCCTCTTTCATGGAAAATAAATACAGAAAAGAATGAGGACATGAAAAGGGCTGCAAGATGTTTAGCTCTGGTCTTTCTAGAAAGTGTAGAAAAAAAGTATGTGACCCCTGCCTGCCTTTAGATGCCCCACTCCTCTGGCAAACAAGGATTGCACACTGACCATGGACAAGACATCTGGATCTGGGGGGAGGATATAACAATTGCCCCCACCAGCAAAGAGTTTCCAGATTTACGGGACTACACAGGCCAGGGAGCAGCTCATAAAAAGAACAAGAAGAATCACAAAGGAGGGTGTGCTCCAGCACCACTTCGTCCAGCTGCAGGCACATGAAGGCAAAGTTTCTTTTGCTTTCAGTCAAGTTTATGATTTCCGCTGCATCCCTTACCAACCAACACCTTCACGAAGATCTAGGTTCTTGGGTTGTTTCGCTCCAGGGCGGACATCTCCTTGGTAAAGCTTTATGGACAGCTCATGGTCCAAGAATTCCACCTATATGTTTTGAAAGGGGCCACGTTAAAACCCCTGGCTCAGACTTTCAGGACTGGGCACAATACAGCAAACCCACCATGGGGACAGCAGGATTTGGTAACACTCTCATCTCCATCACAACCTGAACCTGGCAAAGCTATTTTCTTCCACTCACCATCTTTCAATCAATATTTACTCAGCTATTAGTTGCTCCCCAGGCTCAGCATCAGAAAAGTGTTCAAACGTTACCGAATTGTCCATCTAATGGTAGAGGTCTGTGCAAGGGATATGAGAGCAAGAGGCTCAGAGATGATCAGTGGGTAACGAGAGAGGGATTCACCTTTATCATTTGTAGAAAGCCCCTGAGGCTTAGTCACATTGGCAGACTTTCCCTGGAGCAAGCAAATAAAGCTGCTCCCGGCTCAGCTCCATTCCTGATCTGGTCTTGCCATGAGACTATCCAGGCTTTGTCCCAACCCCACGTTCTGGAAACCACGAGTGGAAGGAGGTGAATCTTGGGGATACCATGGAAAAGAATGGGCATTGCACAACACTTCATTGTACTCATATGCAAAGGCCAAGAGATAGAACCAGGTGAGACTGTGAACAGGACAAGGTGATACTGCATGGTTTAAAATCAGAAAAGGTGTGCATCAGGGTTGTATCCTTTCACTGTTCTTATTCCATCTGTATGCTGAGCAATTTATACAAGAAGCTGGTCTCTGTGAAAAAGAACATGGCATCAGGATTAGACGAAGACCCATGTAATGTCATTGGGAACATTTTCTCACTAAAAATTTTAGGTCATGGCATCAAAAAAGTGTCATTTTAACCTAAATGGGTTTTTAGACCAGTGAAATAACAGCGAGAGTGAGTCAGCATTGTGCACAGAATTGAGCGATACTGGTTCTTTGGGAAATTCATAATCCAACACTGACACTGCTGAGTTAAAGGATGACAGTGAGGAAGATTCTACACCTGAGCTCTGTGATGGGCCAACGTGGTGCTCTACTCTCTTCAGGAATGGATGAGCCAGCTCCACCAAGATTCCCCTTTACTGGAGCACCTGCTATGTATGTAGACGTTGAACACAAGAACGCTTTGGCGTTCCTACAATGATTTCTGACCGATGAGGTCATCGAAAAAATGATTATGATAGCCCGGAGGTTTACTTTCAGGTTTTAACCCCTCTTCAGTTAATTTCTGTGCATGGGGGAAGGTTTGGGGCTTGCTTCATTTTCCTACATACGGTATCTCAGTTTGTCCAACACCATTTGTTGAGCAAGCAGAATTTGTCCCTTTGGATATTTCTGTGTCCTTTTTCGAAGGCTAGTTTCCTGTTGACTGGTGAATATATGTGTAGCTTTTCTGTTCGTATCCATTGATCTATATACCTCTCAGTGTACCAATACACTGCTCTCCCTTAGGGAAAAACAACAACAAAAGTTGTATGAGCCCCTATATAATGATTTTTTTTAATGGACGATGAACTATTTTCCAGGCCAGCACTATCCTATGTTTGAGCACATTGCTGCAGCCACTGTGTCAAACCATCATGCCTTATAGCCTGCGGTACTCATGTTCAGGTATAGTGTTCTGCCATTCACAAGGTTCACACTGGCCAGTTCTTTCAGAAGTGGAAGACCAGGTCCTCCTCCCTCGTCTCTGTCTGGAAACTGCTGAAGTCTACCTGCAGTGAGTGACCCAGCAGGCATTTGAACTACTGGCTGCAAAATTTCCACCATTACAGCCAAATGCAGGCCACCACAGTACAACAGACAGTAACAGCATCTTAACACCACACAAAGGCTCCTCCCTGGGGAGACCACGTGTTCAGGCAATTGCTGCTGTTACACATGTAAGTGGGGGCTACATGAAGTCGCACCATCTCCTGTGGCCCTTCCAGGAACAGGCCATTCTGCTGTTGTTTCTACTGGACTTAGGCTCAGCTGCCAACCTGCCCTCTGCACGCATTCTTCTCCTTACCCTTCCATGTCACCTTCTCTTTGCCCAAGTCAATACTGCTGGTCAGTCACCTACTGGTGGATGCTTGCTTCTGAAGTTTCTGAACCACATTTCCCCATGGTTATGAGACATTGCTGCTGCCACTGCGAGCATTTAACAGGTTACTTTACACCTTCAATGAGAAATCTAGGGGAATAGAAAGAAAGCTTCTTCTTTCTCCCAAGGAGTGGGTGGTGGTTTTGAACCGTTTCCCTTGAGGTTAGCAGCCCAATGTGTAACCCACTACACCAGTAGAGCCTTGGTGGCACTGTCCAGCAATTATTAGACTGCTAAATATGAGGTCAGGGTTTCAAACCTACCAACTTCTCCTTGGGAGAACGATAAAGCTGTTCCCATAAAAGACTGACAGCTCCAGAAGCCCTCTATAGGGTGGCTATGAGTTGGAATTTTGCGGTCATTTAGGGCTTTTTGGTGGCATGTGATTTTTTAGGGCTTTTAGGTTGTTTGTGGACGTTCAAGGTGTGTTTGGGGCATTCGGGTGGTTTGGGGTTTTTAGGGTGTTTTATAAGATTTTAGGGAGTGTTTAAGGGATTTAGGGGTGGTTTTTTAGAGTGTATAGGTATTTTTCAGCACAATATGGTGTTTTTAGTGATGTTACAGAGTTCCTTAGGGATTTTAGGGCATTTTTCATATTATATGTGTTTTTTTCCCCCAGCATTTTAGGTTTTCTTAGGGCTTTCATGGTGTTTTCAGGGCATATATGGGGTTTAGGAATGTTTAGGGTTTGGGAATCTTCTAAGGATGATTTTTGGAAGTTTCACATGTTTGGGTGGGCATTTGGTGTTTTTTTGTGGCTTTAGAGTGTTTATGGGATCCTGTCAATTTGCAGCTTTAATTCCGCAAAGAAAAGTCAGACAGCAAGCCAGAAAGGAGCAGGAAATGAAGGGGAAGCCCAGGCCACATGTTACAGCTGCCAAGTCCGGAGAACCTAGGTGTGGTCGTTGGCTACCTGGGACCGGGAGTGGGGCTGTGCTCCTGCCCAAGGGTGCTAGGGAGTAAACCAATCTCAGCTGGACGTTTGGCTTTTCTACTAATTAGCCGACTCCATGAACTTTCCCAGGGGCAGCTGGCGAATTGCCAGGGGAACCCAGCTAGACCCCCCACACAAAAGCACAGGGATGGTTACAGGAACAGGAGGTTTCACACAGTGGATGTGCAGGGCTTGGGGTCGGGATTGGGGGCCAAGGTGAGGAAGGGGCAGCAATAAGGCCTGGTCCCAAATAATCAGACACTGAGCAATAAAAGTACAAGGACTGCCAAGAGAACATGGGGACAAAGGATGGCTGGACTTCATTTGATATCTTTGGACGTGCTGTCAGGAGAGACCAGTCCCTGAAGGGACATCAAGTCCATGAAGGACATGATGCTTGGCAAAAAGTGGAGGACGGGCAATAAAACAGCTCGAACCAGTGGCTACATCAGTGGGCATAGTAACAATGGTGAGGATGGTTCGAGACCTGGCAGTGTTTTATTTTACTGCTTGTGTTTTTCTAGAACTGTCTTTCCTGGATGCACGAGGAAGGATAACTGTGCTTGTGGGAAGCAAATGCACAGTGGGCAGCGCTTTGGCCAACATAGGTACACCACCGGCACACAGTGCCCCCTTACTTGGCATCCAAAGTGACAGGATTTGTCTTTCCCCAGAGCTCTCCAGCCCTGGGGGAAGCGGCCCTGCCTTCGGCGCACCGCCAGGGGGCAGCACTGCTGCTCTCTCACTGGCTACATCTGTGAGGACCCAGAGAGCAGCTCCTTTCTGCTGCTCTCCTCTCAGACTTCTGCCAGAAGCCTTGGCTCGTCCTGGATCCTCCCTTGATTCCCACTCTGCACCTTTGGGGACGCCCAGCCCATTAACTCTCTCCCATCCTTCCTTGCTGCCTCTTGTCCAGATGCCTGAGCTGGGCTTCAAGTAGTTGTAATGTTATGCTTAGGTGAGATGTGTTCAGCTTGTTTACTGTCTGTATACAAGAAAAGAGTTCAGCCCAAGACATCCACCCTTTTGTTCCTCTATGGAAAGCCTGTTATGTGTCATAGTCTTCTCTCTGTGCAGTGCTTTCCTCTGCTGCTGATGCTTTTACATGAAATAGGACTCGGTGTGTCACCGCTACAGGAAATTATCTCTGAAAAAATAATATGCCCAGAACTCAGAAACAGTGTCAGCTTGCATCTGGCATCATGGAAGCATCATGGGTGTGTTTCCATTCATTCGCTCCTGAGTGTCACATGTTAAACTCAGTGCATAGCATAAACAGCAGCAGGCACAAACTGAGACAAAGCACACCCTTTGCTGTGAAGCACATTCCGACTCCTGGCTGCCCCTGTGCCACAGAGTAGAACTGCCCCGCAGGGGCTCCCTAGCTGTCATCTTTACAGAGGCACATGGCCACACCTCCCTTTTGGGAAGCCACTGGGTAGGTTTGAACTTCAGGGTTGTAGTAGTTGATATTGTAGAGCCCTGGAGTCAGTTCGGATTCATAGGGGCCTGTGCACTAGAGAGAGAAACAAAGCCCAGTCCTGCGCCATCCTCGCACTTGTTACTGTATTTGAGCCGATTCTCGCAGCCACGGTGTCAATCCACCTAAGTAAGGGTCTTCCTCTTGTTTGCTAACCCTCTGCCAAAAATGATGCCCTTCTTGCAGGACTGGTTCCACCATAGTAATATGTCCAAAGTACCTGAGACAACGTCTCCGCATCCTCTTTCAGATCTCCTGCCTTTAGTTTGTCAGCTCACTTCGATGGAGTCGATGCTGAGCCATAGCGACTCTATGAGATCAGAGCAGAACTATCTCTGTGGGTTTCCCAAAGGCTAACTCTATGGGAGTAGAACGCCTCATCCTTTTCTTCTGAGGACTGACTGGTGGTTCCCCACTGCTGACATTACAGTTGACACCCAAGGCATAAGGTACTATGCCACCAGAAGTCCCTTGCCCCTGTGCAATAACCAACACCACCTACACACAAAACCCACCCCTTCTCTGTCAGTTTGATGTATGGTGATGGCTTGAGTTGCTATGAAATTGGAAGCTACTAGGGGGAACCCGACAAAAACTACAATTTTTTCAAAACTATGCATTTAAATTTTTTATCCCCTTCATAGTACTCTCCATTACACTTCACACATTTGTCTAATCTGTGATTACATTCTTGGAAACATTTTTCAAACTCAGCAGTTTGGGTGACACCCTTGTTTTTTCCCCCCCTCTTCTGTGTTGTCAAACCACTGTCCTTCATTCATGGAAACAGAAAGAAGTCACATGGAGTGAGTTCAGGTGATTAGGATATGAGGGACAAGAGAGGCATGCTTTTTTGGGGGATGTTTTCATACTGTTATTTCTTTTCTCTTTTTTTATAGTCAATTTTTGGGGCCTCATACAACTCTTATCACAATTGATACATACATCATATTTGTACAATCATTGCCCTCATCATTCTGAAAACATTTGCTCCCCACTTAATCCGCTGGCATCAGCTGATAATTATTCCCCATCCCTCATGAACCCTGAATAATTTCTAAATTATTATTTTGTCTTATCTTACACTATACAATATCTCCCTTCAGCCACTTTTCTGTTGTCTGTCCCCCAGGGAGATGGTTATATGTAGATCCTTGTAATCGGTTTCCCCTTTCCATTCCTCCCTCCCTCTACCCTCCTCGTATCGCCACTCTCACCACTGGTCCTGAAGGGATCATCCGCCCTGGATTCCCTGTGTTTCCAGTTCCTATCTGTACCAGTGTACATCCTCAGGTCTAGCTAGATTTGTAAGGTAGAATGGGGATCATTTTAGTTGTGGGGGAAGAAGCATTTAGGAGCTAGAGGAAAGTTGTATGTTTCATTGTTGCTACAGTGCACCCTGACTGGCTCCTCTCCTCCCTGCTACCCTTCTGTAAGGGGATGTCCAATTATCTACAAATGAGCTTTGGGTTTTCACTCCACACTCCCCCGTATTCACAAAGATATGATTTTTTTGTTCCGATGATGTCTGATACCTGATTCTTCCGACACCTCGTGATCACACATGCTGGTGTGCTTCTTTCATGTGGGCTTTGTTGCTTCTCAGCTACATGACCACTTGTTTAACTTCAAGCTTTTAAGACCCCAGAATGTATAACTTTTGATAGCCGACCACCATCAACTTCAGTCACCACATTTGCTTATGCACCCATTTGCCTCCAGCAATTGTGTTGGGGAGGTGAGCATCCCGGAATGCCACTTTAATACAACAAAGTATTTTTGCATTGAGGGAGTACTTGAATGGAGGCCCAATGTACATCTGTTACCTTAATACTAAACCTATAAATATATGCATATAGATCTATTTCCCCATCGTTATACATAAATATATTTACATATGCACATGCCTTTATTTAGACCTCTATAAATGCCCTTTGCTTCCTACCTCTTTCCTTGATTTCCTTTTACTTTCTGATTGTCCCACTCTCATGTTCAGCCTTCATTTGTGTTTCAGTAATTCCTCTAGGTTACATTACTCTTGGTTACACTCTACCAAGCCTCCTACACCCTCCTCACCATCTATTTGGATCACTTGGTGTTCCCTTGTCCCTGGGTTTGTTAACAGCACTTCCTTTTTCCCTACACCCCCCTTTCCCATCTCCCTCCCCCAGCTGTCAGTCCCATTGTTTTCTCCTCCAGATTGTTCATCCAGCCTATCTCATTTAGACAGACCTGTGGAAATCATAGCATGCACAAAAACGAGACAGAGCAAACCCAAGCAACAAAATGAAACAAAAGAACAACACCACCACCAACAAGCCAATGACAAAAAGCAAAACAAAACACAAGAAAGAAAAGCTTTTAGTTAGTTCAAGGACTGTTTGTTGGCCTTTAGGAGTGTTTTCTCATAGAGTATGATGGGTCAGCTAGCCCAGGCCCCAAAGTCTATTTTTGGTATTCCCTGGGGACTTCGTTGCTCTGTTCCCCTTCCTGTTCTGTTGTACACCCTTAGTATTTTGCCTCGGTGTGCTGGGATCAGATCGGGCGATAGAGGCATGCTGTTTTTTTTTGTGTGAGCAGGTGCACTGTCATGGTGGCAAAACCAGTCCCCTGTCTACCACTAATCAGTCCTTTTTATTTTAAATAAATCATTTTATTGGGGGATCTTACAGCTCTTGTAACAATTCATACACCAATTTGTATGAAGCACATTTGTACATACATTGCTATCATCATTTCCAAACATGTTCTTTCTCCTTGAGCTCCTTTTTTCCCCTCCTCCCACCCACGTGAACCACTGATACTTTATACATACTTTTTATTTTTATATTTTACGCCACTGCTGTATCCCTTCACCCAAACTTCTGCTGTTTGTTCCCTTGGGTGGTGGAGTGGGGCTGTATGTCCATCATTGAGATTGGTTTCCCCTTTCTTCTGCTTCTCCCCCCTACCTTCCCTCGTGGTGTTGCTACTCTCAGTATTGGTCCTGAGGGGTTTATCTGTCCTGGATTCTGTGTGTCGGAACTTCTAGTCAATAGCAGTGTGCAAGCTCTGGTCTAGCCAGACAACTCAGACCTTCTTACACAATATCTTCAGAACCTCTATATAGGAAGCTTGATTAACAGTCTGACCTAGTGCAATGACTAAACTCCAAATGCACTATCACCCTCACATCAACAAAACCAAACAAATGAGCATCTTCTTGAAGTTTGAGTTCACTTGACGAGGTGTATTTGAGTGAGGTGATGATGGCGTCTTACACTGACTTGATTTATGTTTGCATTCTGGCTTGTGAGAAGAGCACAAGGTCTTGTCACCAGCAATGACCTTGGGAAAAAAGTGTGGGTGCACTAGCTCAGAGCAAGTTGCCAGATGCCTGCCCAAACAGGAGAATGTATATTTTGAAATGTGTACCCAGTGGAGCTTTGTACCGCTTGGTTTTTTGGCGGGGGTGGGGTGGGGGTGGGTGGAAGGCCGGCTACTCCTTTGTAGGTTAGATAATCTGAGATGTGCTATTTGAAATTTCCTGGGGCCAGTTTTAGACAAAACTAGAAAAGTTAATTTTGCTGTATGGAAAAATCTGACAGTCTGGAAGTATCTAATTTTCCTCACATGCCATCATTCCCCTAGTAGCATTATTCTTAGTTAAAGCTCTCCTCTGTTCCTCCTTAGGGTTTCCCCCACTACCTGATGTTCCTTTTCTCCTACTCATCATCAAGGGACTTGTGTCCAAAGTGAGGACAGCAAATAAGAGACCCTCCTGACTCTCTGTTAAGAAGGGTGCTCTGGTGCATGCGTGTGTTTATGTGTGCACATACAATCGCATTTGAATTTTGTTGGAAGAGGCTTCATAGAGACAGAGAGTGACATGGTTAGAGCTGCTGCACATGTAGAGCACTGTACTCTATGGTGTTCTAATTCAAATGCATGTAAGGTCCAAGAGAGGTAATAGAAGCAAGTGACCAGGGTCAGGGAAGGCAGTAGGAGGAACTGAGGGAGCCTGAATGCCTCACACCCTGCCAGTTTCACTGATTCTTGGATGGGAGAGTACCAACCTCGTGCTGTGAAATCTTCGCAGTTTTCAGAGGCTTGGGGGATTTAAATTTTGTATGTAAAAAATAGACATCTAAATGCTTGTAATTTATTGATTTCGATAAACACACTGAATGCCAGTACGCAAGTCAAACAAACCAAACTGACAGCCATCGATTCTTTGCCAACTCATAGTGACCCTATTAGACAGGGTAGAACTGCCCCTCAGTTCAGCTCCCAGCCCTGGAGGCCCACCAGTTCCTCGTTATTATCATGAGGAATACTATTTTCACAAGAGCATTACATACCCCTAGAGACTAAACCATAAAGCCATATAGGCTTTGACCATCAATTCTGATATGCTTTTTCCTCAAACTGATGGGTCATTTGATGGAATCCTTGTATTACTTCCCTAACATAAAAATTAATCAAGCAAAGGAGATTCAGTGCTCAGTACTACAGCCCCCTATTTAGAGATTAACTCTTAAAAACCACCACCACCACCACCACCACCACCACCACCACCACCGCCACCTTATCTATGTTGATAAAAACTTGAGTAGGCTGTATAAATATCTCAAGTATTTAGGATAAAATGGATTCTTATTCTACTGTCACATATTTAGTTTGAGTTATGTGTTTCCATCTGAACACAAATTAAATAGACCTCATTGACATCTTTTCAAAATGCCATAAAAATTAAATGATTACCTTAAAAGATACTCAGTATAATTAGGCATCAGAAAAATGTACACCAACACTAGAGCGAGATAGTGTTTCAACCCATCAAGATGACACTAGCCAAGAATATTAAAAATACCATTGAGTGCTGGAAGAATGAACAGATTTGTGTCAGAAGAACAGTCTGAAAGGTCCTTAGAAGCAAGCACGGGGAGACTTCACATGCTTTGGATATGTTATCAGGAGATGCCAGTCCCTGGAAAAGGCTGAAATGTTAGGTTCAAGTATAACAACAGTTTTGAAGATGGTGTAGGACTGCGCAGTGGTTCATTCTGCCTTGAGTTGGAACTGACTCAATAGCACCTAATGCTAAAAGCTAGATGCTTTTGATCCTAAATGAAAAGTGGATGGTCCAGCCTCCATACCAGCTACGTGGACAACTGCCCCTCCCCCCAGAAGAATTTACTTTAGAAGACGGCACTGAACCTGTAGCTAGGGGAGATGGACATGTCTGATCAGAGCACACAGGGGCAAATGAAGGGGGAGGAAGAGAGTGGAGCACACACTGGTCCACCAGGCTTGGAGGATGATTTTGGCACTCTGAACAGCCAATGTACAGAGTGGACCATATGGCTGATCCCACTATGAGACATGCCATCCCTTGCTGGCCCAGAGCACTATGGGGACAATACCGGAGACTCTGTGTTGGGACTGACCCGACTGGCCCTCCAACACGGAGGCAAATCACTAAAAGCATGCAGCAGAGCAACCATGAGAGCAGAGCGGGTAGCCCCTGAGGGAGTACAAAGGACAGACTCTGGGGCCAGAGCAAGATACGCCATCAGACCTGACTGAAGGACACACCTATAGAAAAAAAAATCAGACCTTGATCTATTTACAGGTTTTTCTTTCTTAAAAAATTTTTTTGTCTTTTAATTAATTTACTCTTTTATTGATCATTGGTTTTCTGTTGTTGTTTTTTTGTCATCACAGTGTTCTCACCCATCGCCTATCTTGCTATGGTTTGATTTTTGGTGCATATTATTATCTCAACAGATCTATCTAGATAAGATAGGCTGGAAGAATAGTCTGGAGGAGAAAACAACAGGACCAATGGTTCCCGGGGACATGGGAGAGAGAGAGGAGGGGGTAAGGAGGTGATGCTGACCAATCCAGCGACAGGGGAGCAACAAGTAATCCAAAATCCGTCGCAAGGAGGGTGTGAGAAGCCTGGTAGGTATTCAGCAAGGGCAATGTAACCAAGAGAAATTACTCAAACCCAAGTGAAAGCTGAGCATGATAGTCGGACAAGAGGAAAGTAAAAGTAAATAGAGGAAAGAACTAGGTGACAAAGGGTATTTCTAGAGGTCTACATACTGGCATGTACATATGTAAATATATTTATACAGGAGGGTTCGTAAATAGATCAACGTGCATATATTTATAGACTTAGTATTAAGGCAGTAGATGGACATTGCCAAATACTTACTCAATGCAAGAAGACGTTATATTAAATTGGCATTCCATGATGAACACCTTTCCAACATGATGGTTGAAGAAAAATGTGTGCACTAGCAAATGTGGTGAAGAAAGCTGATGGTGCCTGGCTATCAAAAGTTATAGCATCTGGGATCTTACAGGCTTGAAAATAAAGAAGCGGCCATCTAGCTCAGAAGCAACAAAGCCCACATGGAGGAAGCACACCAGCCTGTGTGACCATGAACTGTTGAAGGGATCAGATATCAAGCATCAAAGAACACAAAAATCATGTCATTGTAAATGAGGGTGAGTGCAGAGTGGAGACTCAAAGCCCATTGGTAGGTAACTGGACACCCCCTTCCTGAAGGGATGTGGGGAGGAGATAAGCCAGTCAGGGTGCAGGGTAGCAACAATGAAACATGTTTCCTCTAGTTCCTAAATGCTTCCTCCCCCCACTATCATGATCCAAATTCTACTTTACAAATCTGGCTAGACAAGGGGATGTACAGAGAGATCGCCTTGGAGATTGGGTGGATGTTCCCACAGTAGCGTGGAGCCTCACAAGTGGTGGTCAGGCGTTTCCCCCAGTCACTTGTAGGACCTCAGGATTTAGGCTGGGGATGCCCCCACTTTTTATAGGGGAGAACAACCTGTGGCCTGGTGTGTGGGAGAGGACCAGCGTGAATTCCCCAGCTGCTTGCCACACCAATAAGTGGGGGGTGGGAGCTCCCTCAGTTGGGGCTTCAGGTTTGCCCTAGGCAGAGGGGAGTGGCCTGGAGACAGCTATTGTCTTGTGATGGGAAAGAGAGTGAAAGGAGAGGAAAAAGAGAGAAAGAGGAAGACACAGACTGGGGCAATAATGCCAACCAGACTGACAACCACTCACCCACACACAACTAAAATGCACAGAGTAAACAAAGGTGACAACAGTAAAAAAAAAAAAAAAGAAAAGAAAACAACTAAAAAGGAGAACCAAATCTGTGGAGGCTGTGGTAGGAAGTAGAGAAGAGCTAGATGGAGCGGAGAAAAGCAGAAAACCTGTAAGAAGAGTCCAATAAAAGGAAAAAGAGAGAAGAGAAAAGGAAGGAGAAGGAGAGAGTATTTTTTAAATGGTTAAAGAAATAACTGACCCTGTGTTATGCTGTGTGTAGCTCTGACTCGTCCTGTGTGCAGTACTGTCTTAGGGGTCAGGCTGCCCACTAGGAGGACAGGGTTGCCCTAGGCAGAGTGTAGGGCTCTGGAAACCAGCAGTGATATGTGCAAGCAATGAGAGGGAGCAGAGAGAATCGTACAAGCTAAGAGAGAGGTGAAGAAAGCAAAGACAGAAAGAGGAAAGAAAGAAAAAGAGAATAAAGAGAATGAAGGAAATAAATCCAACTGAGTTCACTAAGGTTGGCTGTGATGGTAAAGAGCAAGGAGAGAGAGAAGGAGGAAATAAAGTATAAAGTAGTAGCTGATCCCTGATTGCTTGGATGAGGGGCCAGAGGGGTTTAGACACTGCTCCAACATGGCAGGTCAGTGTGCCCTTTTAATGCCGGGACCCAGTGGTGCTGGGCAGAATTGCCCTAGTTGACGAGATCACCTTAGAGGCATGACGGAGGTTTCTTCAACGGTGCAGCGCACTGTAGGTGTTTGTCCCAGGTGCCTTGTGTGGTGTACAGCACTCCCACACAGGGCAGGCTGGAGTGCCTCCTGCTATTTGGGTTGATTTGCCCTAAGCGGAGGGAAGTGACCTGGAAGCCTTTAGTGGCATATGAGAGGAGAGAGTGGGAGAGAAGAGGGAAAAGAGGGGAAAAGGGGAAAAAAGAGGGATAAAGAAGAAAGCAAGTAAATAAAAGCCCAACACCAACCTGAGCACGTTGAAACTGAGTGCGGTGGAAAAGTTAGAAGGGCTAGTGAATAAAGTGAGAATAAGTAGAGCAGTGGGTAAGGAGGTAATGATACTTGATCACCTGTCCTTGAGGCCAGAGGAATTCCAACTCTTCCTCAAGGTCACGGGGTCATGGACTTGTAAGGTCTCTCTCTCTGGCCTAAATTCCAACCCCAGTCCTTGGCTCCCCGCGAGAAAAATTTCATGCGGAAGCCAGGCTCGTGATCCAAGTGAATTTAATGAGAGTTAAAAGAAGCTTCAGGTTTTACAAGGCACCCATAGGATTCCTTTGACCATGGGGCCTGGCAGAGACTGCCTCAGGTCATGCAAGGATCTCTCTCCTCCCAGGAAGACGACCAGACCACCCCTCTCCCTTCTGGTTCCTGCCTTTTCAAGGGTTCCCGGGGAGGCTGGTGAAGGACCCCAGGTCAATCCCATTGGCTGAACTGCAATCATCTGGCCCAGGTGGGCTGCTCCAGGTGCAACATCCATCGGAGCCCACGGGCAGGAAAATCCAGCTTTCCTATGCTGGCTCTCCTGGGCATGCGTTAATGGACTTTCCCATCCCTGATGTAGGGTTCCACAGATGCTGTGTGAGATTACTTCAAAAGCAAGATCGCGCCCGTGGCCAGGGGTCACTTGGGTGCTGGAGTACCTGCCTTGTGCTGCATGTAGCACTGCAGCAGGGGCTGGGAGGGGGCACTGGGGGGCTCCCTCAGCCCCGTCTAGGGCTCCAAGACCGGCAGGGCCTCCCCAGCTATGTGTAGAATCACTGAGAGGGAAGCTTGTTGTCCTATCTAGACTGCTGATGCTTCCTAGATCAGAGGATTTTCTTTTTTATCCCTCTGGCCAGCTAGAATGAAATTGTCTCCCACAGTCTCTGGGCTACAGCTCAGTGCTGTTTAAGGCTGACACTGCTACAGCGGGTCTTTGTTATGGTAAAAGCTGCCAGGCCCTGTGGCTGAGTTCTGGCATTCCTTAGCTAGGTTGCTTCTTATGCTGATTTATGTTAAGGGACTCCCCTATGTGGTGCTTGGAGCTGAGCAACCAGACTTGGGTTTGAGTTTTAAACCAATCATTTATGTTTCACCCTTAAAAAAAATTCTACTTGTGATGTGCTCAGATTTGGTGGCTGTCAAGCTGACCCCCAGAGGGGGAGATGCAGCTTATCAGGGGGGTTGTTTACTAGTCGGCCAATTGGAACTAAATTTGCTCCCTGGACTCCCGACTTTCTGCCTTTTTCTCCCACACCATGATCTTCCTAAGGTAATAATATATTTTTTCTTCTACTCTAAATTATGGCTACCCACCACCAACCCCTGACCGTGAGCTCAAGGCATCCAACCGCATGGAGAGCTCAGTGTGGGGTTCCCCTCGTGTCTGAGATTCTGCCCCCTCTCAGGGCGTCCACCTGCAGGGATCCCTGCTCCAGGCAAGGGCATATCTGGCACCTGCCACTTCGTCAAAATTATAGTGCTTTAAAGCATTCTTGGTTTGCTTTGTGAGTGGAAATCCCACAAAAGAAGGGGTTCAGGAGAAACCCTGTTACCCTAGTTCTAATTTCAGAACTCCACCTCCCCGTTTCCTTCACCTAATTTCCTATTTTTCTGGTCTGGCAGCAGGAGCTCCAGATAGATGGGTCCTATCTGGTCGCCATTTTCTCTGAATCCCTCCATCTATTTTTTTTACACTCTTAAAAAGTACAAAACATTTACTCTACAAGCGCAAACAGATTTTCAAAAGCAGGGAAAAACCTGAACGTTCAGTACATGGTTCAATCGTCTTTTCATCTCTGTGCCCTAACTATGCTGAGCTCCATGGAACTGCATGGAGGGGAGCTATTCTGGCGTCATCGAGCCAAGTGAGTGTTTTGAATTACCTCAAGTGAATATTTGACTGGAAAGCATAGGGTGTAAAAAAACCCTGAAATCAGTTGGTGCACATCCATCACAAAGAACAGGGCCTTGTACTTAAACCTTTTTTCTGAAAATAAGCAGCCATCTAAGTGAGATATCAACTAAGGCCGCCCAGAACAAGCAGCACAGCCAGTGTGATGCCAGGGTGATAAATAATAGAATCTCAATCTGCAGGTATGAACAAGAATCAGAGCTTAAGTTCGGAACACCCAGTTTGCAAAAGGACTCAAATGCACATGCTGGGTGAATTCCCTCTGACCACAGTCCATGGACATGAACAGATACAGTTAAGTTCAAATGTAACACCTGATCATTTGATCTCTTCAGACTAATTTTAATTTGGTTCCAGTTTTTAGTATTTTTCACTTTCTGTTCGATTGAGGTTTTTCTCTCTTTTATCATTGTTAGTTTTTCTTTTCTACTTGTTTCTTGATTTTGTTTTGTATTTTTTTTTAATACATATGAAATCCAGGAGAGGTAAATCCAGAGAGACACTAACAGAATTAACAATCACCTAGGGACAGGCAGGGAAGATTTGGGGGAGTGAGGGGGGGGCTAACAAAAATGAATATAAAAGAAGGAAATGATGTAAACCTGATTGTGGTGAGGATTACACAAATCTTAATATGACTGAAGTATTGAATGATATATGTGAATTATATGAGAATTAAAATAAAACAAAAGCTGAGGTCAGAGATAGGGCAGCAATTTAGCCCTGAATCTCTTGGTGAAGATTGAATGTCATTTTGTGCCAAGAGCCCATTTTTCCACTCATGAAGTTTGGGGAACCGGCCATGCTCCTTCATCACTTTTCTTACCTCAATAAATGGGTACAGTTCACTCTTCTCCCTTTTCTTCTCTGTCACATACTTTGCAGCAGTCAGGGGAACAGAACTTACAGTCCTGAAAGGGATCCATGAGTGTTAGTCCAGGTAGACTAGAGAAACAAATCCACACTCAGATGTGTATAGGAAAGACCTTTATATACAAGAACAGTTGTATATTGAGAAAGCATTCCAGCCCAACCAAGATCAAGTCCATAAGTCCAATATTAGCCCATGTCTGATATCAATCTATAATGTTCTCTTCAGACTCATGAAACACCTTCAATGACCCCAAATGCAGGAAGATCACAGGTCAGTAGTTGCAAAGTCTTCTGCATCCAGTGGTGGTAGAAGCATCTCAGCTTTGGCAGGGTCTCCATGTGGCTCCTCCAGTTCCCAGGGCATGGGTTCTATCAGTGTGGTGCCATGTGTCTTGTTAGTAGGACATCTCTCAGGGAATGAGCAGAAAGATAGTCTCCTGCCTCCAAGGAGGAAATACCAGATTTCCCAGAACCCTGACGGGAAGGCCAGGCCCACAAAGAGGCCTCATTGGCCATAACCCAATAGAGAGACTAGAGTCTACCCCTTCACTCTTAATCCTCTCAAGTCCCAAATTGACACCAGATTGTATAACTACAACAGACCACCCCTTGTCCATTTGACATTTTCACAAAATTCTTTAGCCGTATATAATTTCAAAACAATAATAGAATCATATCAGTATCTAACAGTATAATATGAAAATGCATACATTTCACTCCGTGCCACCCTCCTTTAAACATAATATTCTGTAAGTGATGAAACAAAAATATCCTATGCTTAACAATTGCAGGTAAGGTACACCCACATATTAATCCTATAATTCTATGAATATATTCCAGTATCTATGAAATCTTGCAAGCTAGCCACTTCACGCCTTTATCTGGCCCATTTTGGCTATCCAGTTTCTCTACTGCCTACTTACATCAACCCAGTGCTCTGAGGAGACAATCATATTCTTCAATATAAAGAGTCTTCATGCCAGTTGGAACCTTGTGAAGTCCACATCCACAAGAAAGTCAAAGCAGGACAGTTCGTCTATACAGTCTGCAGCAGTATATACCAGTGCACAGGCTCAACATTCTTCTCTTCATCTGGTCGGGTTCGGGTCAAGTCAATGTGGGCTCCCTCTCTTGGCCTCACCTCAGTGTCCATTGGTCGCATTGCCTTTAGGCCTTGGCCCCATCACCAATTCTCCACAACTCTAGTCCCCTCAGAGTAGGTCATGGACTTCAAACGAGTCAACCTGCTCTCATCTTCTTCTCTACTGCCTGTAAACCAGGTCCACGAGTGTCAGTGGTCAGAATGAACCCGCTGCTCTATTGCTGCTATTCTGCCACTTTCACTCAACAAGCAGATCCAGGTGGTCACCTAGCAATCATTTCAGGCTTCTACAGGCTCCCTTGAATGTTCAGTACTAGAAAGGAGTTTCTTCAGGCTTTGAGATTTTTTTCCAGTTTCTGACAAAAACCACTATTCAAAATTCAAATATTACAAAAGTTCCCTTTTAATGCACATGAAGCTCTTCCTCACAGTGGGAGCAGTGCACAGAAACGGACCTTGATGCTGGGCTGCTCTGTGCGTGCTTTGGTCAGTTGGGAGCTGCTGATTCACAGATTCACTTCACGTGGATGAAGATGCTTGTTTGCTTCCGCGTGAGTTTATCGCGCTTCAACAGAGAAGAACCCTGTTCTTGGGTTTTGCCTCTGCCTTGCTCCTAGCACCGCTGGAATAGAAAGATTACAAATGATTTTTTTGTTGTTGTTTTAAAAAACAGAAAAGAAATGCCGTGTACCTG